>NW_008580159.1:112802-180211 GCF_000520115.1 Aphanomyces invadans
GGGGTCAGCACCATTCGCAGCGCCAGCAGATGAGTGACCGTATCCAGTTTCACGCTTGACCCAGGTCAAACAAATGGAATATTCTCTGTTCAGCAAGCAATCCACTCACGTCGGGAGCATCTACAGCTCCTTTGCACGAACGGACGTGCCCCAGTCAAAGAGATCGAGCCACGCGCGGTCGCCCTTGGCCGCTTTCGACCGCTGCAGCGCTCGAAATTGCTTGTCTGTGCCACAGACCCAGTCCCAGAAGGCGAGAGTTGACCCATAATTGCAATCAAATTTTTCGTGGTGGTAGTCGTGGCGGGCAGGGCCACTCAACACCGGCACGAAGTGGCCCCATGTGAAAGGAAAGTCGTACCCTGAGTGGGAATCGATGGTTTCGACGACGCGAAGGACGAGCCACAACCACAAGCACACGACATGGCTGCCACACACTAACGGCCCTGCCAGCGTCGCCAGCATCGTCACAAGTTCCTCGACGGGATGGGTGTACACTGCTGTCAAGCCAAACGGCGCGGTAAACTCGTGATGAACTAAACGCAAAAACTTGAGAAACCACGAGGACCATGGAGGCCAAACCTTTGTGGACGTATTTATAAATCTTGTTCCAGTGCAAAAGCCGATGGCACCAGTAAAAGATGAAGTCTTCGACCAAGACAAAGAGCACAAGTTGCCACAACATGCTCGAAGGGGTCGGCAGTGGAAGCGCCGCCGAAAACGTGGGCAAGTCGCCCCAAACATGCAGCAGCAACAACATGACAGGACCGTGCAACACGACTTGGTTAAAGAGCGACAACTTCAAGCACTTCCAGTACAGGCCTAGGGTGGGGAGTCGCGTTGGCTGCAGCTTGTATTTCCGCAGTGATGGCTGGAAATCCACCAAAAAGTACACAAACGACCCGCCAAACAGTGCCACCGATGAACACACGGCGGTGTACGTGAACGCAATGTCAAATGACGACACGTCGGCCGTCCAAGCTGCCCACATGGGCTCAAAGCTTCGAAGGGAGTTGTAGTTATGCACAGTGGAGACGAGCTGGTCCATCCAAGCTTGCGTTTGCCGCGTCGCGTTCACTTGTGCCGCGACTTTCGCGGGTGGTCCGTTGTGTCGGATGGAGTTCGTAAACGTTTACGTATGCTCTTGCTGGACATTGTGAGATTTAAAATATATTTAAAATATTGCTTGTGCTTTTTAAAACACAATTTTTTTATTCTCAATACAAGGTGTGAATGAAAATGATTGGTTGTGATTTTAAATCAACCACCGTTGGGATTGCAACGAAATCCGAGACGTACGCCACCCTCGCTGACGTCGACGTTCTCGCGTTGGTCCTCCGCATTCCCAACCGGCACTGGATGGAGCTGGTGCTCTCTACCCAAGGGAACGTCCGCTGCATCTGCACGTGTAGACATCGAGCAGCCATAAACCAAACCGTCTTGCAGCATTTCGAACTACTAGTAGTCTATAACTTGTTACCTATATGCTTGAATTATAAATGCTCAGTGCTGTCGATGATACACCCTGAATGAGGACGTTGACATGGATTTAAAATACACCGTTTCAAATTAGAAAATCCGCATATCCATGACGTTGAATCTTGCATAGTTTAGATACGTGCTCTGCAATGCAACTTGAAAATATTTATCCATCTCTCCACGACGACTTTTTTAAATTACATGCCAACGTCTCGATTCCGTTCAGTCGGCGTCGATACGTCCATTCTCTCAGCGGCACAACGCCCACGAAGCATGTCGACTGCGGTGACGTCGCGACGAAAGAACAACGGCAAGTCCGAGATGAGCATGGCCCAGCTGATGACGATGAAGATCTTGTCCATGTATGACCGAACTACCGATTCGGACGCCATCGTCCAAGACCTGTATCACCCGGATGCATCGTTCTCGGACCCTTGGGTTGAAGGTATGTCTTGAACAAACGCGAGCTCGTGCTGATATCGTTTGCATTGATCTGGCAGTCCACGGCCGAGAAAACGTCGCAGCGCATTTCCGTGCAATTCCGTCGGTTGTGGCCAAGTCGCACGCTGCAATGATCCGTGGGTCGATGGCCGGCGTCACGGTGTTGACGATTGACAGGTACATTCGCTCGACTTCTTGGACGCCAATCACCCCACATGCATGCAGCAATGTCACGTTCCGCTTCAAGCCGTTCCCATCCTACCTCGGGTGCACGTTTCGCATGTTCTCCGTGCTCGAGCTGCAAGACCACCAGGTACTTCATGACTCGACGCGAGTTTCACTCGTCTCCAACGCTTCTGTGCAGATTATCAAGCACACGGACCACTGGGACTTGAACACGGTCCTCGAGTCAATTCCGGTCGTGTCGTTTTGCTATCGCGTCTTTCGCACGGCGTTTGGCCATGCGTCATCCCACCTCATCAACACGTTCATTCCTCGAACTCCCCGACCCCGTACGTCTCGCCGACTACCTCCTGCATTGACGTGTCTGTTAGAATCGATCCAAGACAGCGCCGCTGCAGGCTTCGGCGAGGCCGTGCCGGCTGCAAAAAATCCAAGTAAAGGTAGCTAGCTTGGTCACGTCGGAGTCAGTCGTCTCGCCCACACAATTAATATCTATTTGCATTGCTTCAAGCCAACAGCACTACATGCCGCCTTTGCTGCTCGCAACAATGCCACGGTTTGATGATCCCCCACTGCCGCCTCAACCGTGGAAGCGAGCGCTGGCGATGCTTATGCTGTAAAACACCCATATCATGGTTGACTCTACGATATTCCAGTCTTCGGAAGCTTTACTTGAATGCAAGCCCAGCAAACGGGTCGCGACCGCCACTGCTCTGGACACCAGCGGCAGGCTGAGGCCGGGAGCCGCCTTGCTGATACGGCTGCTGGTACTGGTTGGGTTGCTGGTACGAAGGCTGCTGCGGCGGCGGGACACCTCCGTACGCACCGAAAGAACGTTGGTGCTGCAAGTGGGGGTTGGCGACCATGGTCGGGTCCAGCAGTGCGCTGATGCTAGCTCCACCGCCGTTGCCGAATGTGATGTTTGTCGCGGCTCCTTGAGGGAATCCAGGATGGAATGATTGGGAAGTCGTGCTGGGGGGACCAAACCCGTTACTCGGGCCAAGTGTGTTGAACGGAGGTCGTTGCGCAGGTGCATTAGTCGTGGCCACTGGCGCAAACGGGTCGAACGACGACGTGGCAGGTGGCGAAAACGTCGGCAGCGGCGATGTCGCACCGAAAGGATCAAATGTCATGGCTGTCGACGTTGGTGTCGCTGACTGGAAGGCAGACCTAATGCATGATGAATGTGGCGAGGTTGGGCATCGGTGGCAGTGTGCGCCATGTACCATTCGTCATGCTTGGGGATGGTAGGAGCCGCCGGGGGCTGGACGGGCGCTGAGAAGGCATCGAATTGAGCGAATCCGCCGGCAACTGGCGGGACGGGGGCGGAGAAAGCATCAAAGGTTGCTTCGAACGACGCTCCTGCCGACGACAGCGCCGATGATGACGACGACGGAGGCGAGAAGCCCAAGAGGTCTCCAGATGTCGAAGCTACCCGATTCCATGAGAAACGCGGACTGCTTTTGTCCTGACTGCGTACCTGTGGACGCAATCGAGGACGTTGTGGGAGGCGGCGACGTCTTGGCGGGCTGTCGCGGCGCGCATCGTTGCGGTGCTGCGTCCGAGTAGAACGCCTTGTCGTTGTACACTGCATTGATAAACTTCTTGAACACATCGAGGTGGTCGGTCTCGAGAGGCTTGCGCATGGACCGGCCGTCTTCCCACGTGGCAAGCCACGTGCGTCGGGCCGCGGCATTCCCGCCGCCGTTTTCTTCCTTCAACGCGTCGACGTCTTCCTTGGACCAGTTCGACATGGTCACGCTCTATGCAGTCCGTCAATCCGGGCAATCGATGGCGGAACGATTACCTTGACGCGATGGCTGTAGCTCTGGTGCGCGCTCTTGCAGTGGTTGCACACAAACGTTTTGAACTTTTCGCAAATGTTGCCATGGCCAAACTTGGCGACTGTGTCGCAGTTCGCACACGCCTTGTTCGCGTCGAGCTTACGGAGCGTGTTGAGCGCGGCTTCCGGCGTGCTCATGGGGCAAATCAAGCAAGTCTAGCTGGCAAACAAATGCGGCGGGCGTCGGTGGCGCGTCGGGGCCGTGACCACCGCAATTCCACAATGCGCCACGCACCGTGAAACGACCACCCAACCCATCGATCCTGTCGTTTGATTGGTCCACTTGGACGATATTTTCGGCATCTGATACCTTGTACACAAGGATATTTGGATCGAATACCCGGTGAATACATATGTACCGGATATTTGCCCGGTCAATGTGCTCGCTAATTTTAGCTCGATCGTGCTCACCATGGGCATGCGCGAGAGGCGGCGCGCTGTGGCCGCAGGGGGTCGCCCTGCGCGAACTCGGCACCACGTCATGCATGCAAAGCTCGTTCAGGCCATGGCATTATAGCACCGCTATGTGTTGTACGCATGACGCTCTTGATGCAACCACTCCCGGAACTGCCAAAGCGACGCCGGCGAGAACCCGTACACATGGACGCGCGCATTGCGCCGCGGAAAGCAACCGACGAACCACCGTGGCGAGCCGTCTCTCGCATGGTGCAAATGCTACAGCACTAGCTAGACCTCGTGGATGGATATCTCATGTATGGCAATCTCAACCTCGACACCCGCTCGTTGTGGTTAGCGTCTAGGAACGCAGCGGACACTGTCGCCGCGATCAACGCACGAGCATGGGGAGGAATGGGCGACGTCGCGTCGAGACATCTTCATCGGCTTCTGCCAATACCAGCCAACTTGCAGCGACGTCAATATGACATGAAGACTTTATCACTGCACAAACTCGTTACTGTCACTCGTCTAATATGTTCCTGGACACGTGGACGCGATGGCTCATGGGTCGTGGTGGATGTTTTGACGCGCGGACGATGCCGCCGACCAAGTTCTCAATATCGGTCGTAGCAGGCTGCACCACATACGACCTTACCTCGCCAGCTCGTCTCCTGGCCGTCTGTGACGACGTTGCGACCGACGGCAATGGCGGAAAGGTCGCCGTGTAGTCGGGCGGCACGTCGATTCGCCAGTTTTCTTGGTCCACGAGGTCGAGCAGCGCATGCAGGACTGGCGACGCGCGCAGCGTGGTGAGCGACCCAACGAGGACGAGTTTATCCTTGGCGCGCGTGAGCGCCACGTTGATGCGACGCCAGTCCAGGAGCAGATCGCCGACGATCCCATCGCCATTCGATCGAACGAACGAGACAAATACGATGCAGCGATCTTTGCCTTGGTACGTATCGATGGTCGAAACCTATGGGCCAATCCACCACAGCCATCCATTTACCCACCGTCCATAGAGGACGACTGCCATGCCTACCTCATGACGGACCAGCACCTGCTTGAGGTAGTTCACTTGCGATCGAAATGGACTCAAGATCGCAATGTCGTCGGCCCGTGGCATCATGTCGGCCAAGCCCATGATGAGCCTGGCTTCCGTGGAGTTGACCAGGCCACGACTGCTTCCTTCACGAGCTTCGAGTCCCATCATGGATTGCCCGGTCGACCTGGCATGAGCTGGCGCGGCGCCCGCGGCAATGCGGTCGGTGTTCAGAAATACGACGCCGCGACGCGCATCCAGCACTTGTGCGATCCACGCCGGGATCTTGGAGGCTGCCCCAGTCCCATGCACGGGTGGAGGGCCCGTCGGCAGATCATCGCCATGAACCGCGTCCGAGCACGCTGCGTTTCGCCGGCCGAGCTTGAGCTGGTTGTTATAAATCAATCGATTTGCCACGAGCATGATTTGGTGGTTCATTCTGTACTGAAACCCCAGGACGGTGCTGGCTTGGGGGTGTGCTTCGGAAAGGCACTTGAACAGGCTCCAGTCCAGGCCGCCGAGCTTTGCATGCGAATCCACGACTAGCGGCGGCAGCTACGGCATCGCACGCTCTCGTCAGTGTCCTCGCAACCGTGCAGCGCTTCGTACCTGATAATGGTCGCCGACGAGACAAAACACTGCCGCGTGCTGGAGGACGCCCAGGAGCACAGGCTGCGTGATTTGGGACGCTTCGTCGACAATGCACACGTCAAATTTGCGATGGGCGAAAATCACGTGGTGGCTCGTCAAGCATGTACACCCGACGATCGGCGCGGCCACCATGGCGGCCCGCATTGCCTCGGCCGACTCGAACGCTGTCGATTCGAGTCGATGCGGCACGACCTGTGGGTGGACGAGCGCTGGTGTGCCCCCCACGCGAAGAATCGGAACGTTCTGGTCGAGGAGCTTGACCAGAATGTTATCCACAGCGGCGTGCGTGTAGCTCGTTACAAGTACAGATAGCCCAAGGTACATGAGAACTCGCACGGCCATCGCGATCGCGGTCGTTTTGCCGGTCCCAGGCATGCCCAAGACCAGCGCATAGTCTTTTGCATTGAGAATCTGGTCACCACAGCCACACAATCCAGTCAAGGCTCGACAACGCGCCACCACCATCCATTCATTCCACACGCCAACAGACAACGCTCCGTACCTGGCCAATCGCCCGTTGTTGGTCCGAGTTCATGGTCGAATAAAACTCTTGCAATAACCGCTCGCACGCGGCGCGACAGCCACCCGGTTCCAGGCATCGACGGCGTAGGCGGGCCTCCACCGAGACGGCTTCAAACCGCGGCGGGTGCAGGTGGCAAATGAGCTTCCGCTTTGGCTCCATGTCGGGATGCACCATGAGGCTCAGCACGTTGCGCTTCGCTGCTTCGAGGCCAGAGTACGTTGTATCTTTGTCGACGCGGTAGTGAAACGACGACCCGACCACCGAATGGCCTTCGACTATCATGCTTGGGATCGGCGAAAACAGCGCCAGTCGCAGGCACGTTGGCTGGACGACTACAAAGGGGCTCCGTCAGTGAAGCGCCATATTTACTCGGTCCGCCACAGCCACCCGTGCTGTGGACAACATTTGCATCCTCTCGAGTTTGCCACTCAAATCCACACCATACACTCCAGTGCCCTCGCCGCACACCACTCGGCAACTCAACGTAACACCTTTCCCACTGGCATGGCAAGATCGCACCTGCGACGGCCGCCTTGGCGACGTGGAAGATCGAAAACGGTCCAGAGTTTACGGACACAACGACGCGGTCTTGCACTTTGAGGTCGGCCAGCAAAAAGTTGCCGGCGACGTCCCCGACGATGAGTTCGAGCACGTCGGGGGTGTGGAGTTGGGCGTTCAACTTGGTCAGGAACGACGCCGCGGCGGTGGAAGGCCCGTCGTCTGCGCCCGTCGGGCGTAGCCACAGCGGGTGACGGTTGCAACGACCTTCCCACTCCAAGAGCTGGATCCACTTTTTGAAGTAGGTCAGTTCTCGCGCCGTTAAGTGGCCCGCAGCTTTTTCAAACACGTCGCTGACGCCGCTACAAGCGCCATCGCAAGCATGCCTTGCCGTGGTTCCCCACAAGAGAAATCGTACCTGGACACCGCGCTGCCTTGCTCGATCGCCGCGTGGTGCACCATGCACTCGGTCGCGACAAAGCAGTTCTCGCAGTCCCACGTTTTCTTCAGAAGCGGCGGCATGAGCTGCCGGGACTGCGCCTGGAACAAGTGCGCCGCGTGGACGTTGCGTGAATGCAGGAGGCCGCGAATATGCGCTTCCACTGGCTGCTGGAGGACCGTCGACTCGACATCTTGCAAGTACAGCAGTAACCCTTGCGCGTTCCCTGCATGGAAATCACGTTAGATTTTGCTTCCATGCTCGCGCACCTCCCACGTCATCGACGCCATGCGCTGGCTGACTGTACCTTGGTATCGCTCGTCCAAAAGCAGCGTATACAGGAGGACTTGACCAACGTGCTCAGTGGAATGCGACGGCTTGCCCGTCTTGAGCTCGAACGCCATCATTTGAGTCGTGGCGTCGGCGCGGCGGCCATCGAATGGTTGCATGGCCAAGCACGCGTCCACGGCGCCTTTCAGGCCATACTTGAGTGACCATAGCGGCTCTTCGATGGACAGGACGTGATGCAACCGGTACAGCGGCGGGCCCGATGTGACGCGAATGCCGCTCTTGTGTACTTGATTCAGCCACTTGTACATACACTGGTAGGACGCTTTCAGCTCATCCGCCGCTTGCTGGGTCGTCACTCCGTACTCTAGGAGCTTGAGCAAACTACGACAATAACTTGTGACGCTAGCTCCCATCGGCCATTTTTTACAGACTTGGATTTGATCACTTCTTGCGACTGCTCGATCAAGAACGGAATCGCGTACGTCCTCGCAGCCAACGCCTTCTGAAAGAGCTCGTGCTTGAGAGTGCCGATGAGCCCGACCGGCCCTGCGTTGCGCTGCATCGTTAGGGTCTGCTGGAGTACAGCCCGCCGCGAACAACTCATGCTTGCCGTCACTGTCGTTGGAGACACCTAGGAACCGAGCGCTCCCGATGTAAACGCAAAATTTCGAAAGGATGCTTCCACGCACCAGAATATCGGGGTGCAGGATGATCCGATGGGCTCGGTTGTCGGCCACGAGCGGCGTCGGCGGTGGTCCCACCACTGGCATCGTCAAGATGAAATGGAATGTGTCCCCGACTTGGAGCGGTGTGTCAAACCAGTCGTCTCGCAGGACAATTGTAATTGTAGCTTCCGTCGCGTCATCCAGTGCGCGAATAGCCTTTTGCCGGCCGTCTACTCGAACCTCCAATGCTACGCAGCGCAAGTAGTCGATTGGCGTGCTGGTTGTAGGGGCAGCCACGGGTGGAGTGACGACTATGGGCGCGCGATGGGCTGATAGCTGTTGCGCGACTGTTGGCGGTGGAGGTTGTGGCTTCAGTGTGTCGCCCACTGGGCTTATGGTTTGCACCGGCAGAGCTGCTTGCGGCGCAGAATCCTGACGCTTTTGCATAGATTGCTGGGTTGCTTTGATTTCGATTTGCTCAATGACCTCCCATGCTTCCTTCGAGAAGGGCGATTCGAACGCTTCATCGTCGAATGATCCCGTCGTGGTCGTCGCAGCAGTCGTGCCTTTTTCCGGCGTGTCCGAGTACTCTTCGTCGAGCTTTTCCAAGACCGACAACAGATCCTCGTGCTCTTCTCCTGTTTTTCGTCGCTTGTTTCGATGGATCGGAGGTGTTTTGGCGGCTGAGCTACCCGTCGTTGCACCAGCCGCCATCGCGTCGTGGTGACCAGTTGTCGTGGCACGGTCTGGGCTGAAAACAATGAAGCGCGCGATATTGTTTTTGACGACGGCGGCATTGCTATCTATGCCACTGCTTACTTCACCCAACAGAGCACTCGCTTTCGCCTTTGGAGGGTTCTTGTTCGGCGACGGACTCGAAATCAAGCTATGCACGAACCCGCGCAGCTCCGATAGGTTTGCATGTCGATTGGACGTTCCATTTGCCTGGAGCTTCTTCTCCATAGGCGAGTCCTTCCAAATGACCTCCAATGAGCCGTCCTTCCCGATGGACCCGTCGTTCTCGCACTCGCGATCGTCGGACGTGTCCATGGCGGCGGTACCTTAATCGCCCACTTTGTGCATTCGCATACTACGCATTATCCGGATTATGCGGATTCCTCTCCTGTCGAATATCTAGTAGTATTACTAGAGATCTACTTGATTTATTATGAAGTCGTCGTATATCACTAGTTAGACTACTAACAGTATATGTGGGCATTTGTCATGGGCGGCATTCCATAAACCGAACGCGATGGCGCTGCAGCTGCGGTACCCCACGGAAGCGGACTTTTCGTCCCGCGCGCCGCTGAGCGACTTGCCGCCGTTCCCCACGTCGCCGTCTGGCCCATCGAAGCTGCCTGTGACCGCTGTCTTCCGCGTAAGTCCTCCACTCGTCTGACATACGTTCGCGACGTGACAAGCTACTCTTAGTGGAGTCCGCAAGTCCGCGCAAGCCTCAAATACCAGAAAGAAACCAGATTGACAACAAAGGACCTTGTCATTGCGACTGGACAACATGCGCACAACATCATGCAACGAGTTGTTGAAAACACTCCCGAAGCGCGAGTACTTGGGACACTCATCTTGTCATCTGCACACATTGTACGTTCTCATGCAACGCGGAAGTGCAATCCATTCACGCGTTGTATGATTGTGTAGGTGGAATCAAGTTTATCTGCGTTCGACCCGTCCGCCGTCTGCTCGATCGTATCTCTATCGAACGACAAAGTTGTCGTCGTTGCACCCCTCGACGTGGCGGACGAGGACGTGTGGATCTGGACCGAGTCCCTCTTCGCTCACATTGAGCCGCAGCGCGTAATCAGCGTCAGCACATTAATGTCTGTGACGTACGACTCTGAATTGCATGAAACTTGCTCGTTGCGGATGCTCCAGACGTCGGCCTCCTTCGCTGAGCAGATTGCCCATGTAAATGTCTCCATCTTCGTCGTTATTCGGTACCCACGATCTGCGTACAGAACATCCCAATATTGGCCTCGCCGCGCTTCGTCATGGGGATTCCAGCGGCGCTCCTTACTTACGTACGTGTTGTCCTTGTTATTTCTGGATGTGATCGCCTTATCCCCAAAGCAGAGCGAACTCCGTCATTTGCAGTGCACAGTGTATGTGACGCTGCACCACACTTCGTCGACGATGTCGCAAATCGCTGCGTCCTTTGGATCGATCACTCCGTTGCTTCAAGCGGAGTCGACCAAAAAGCACGAAGGATTCAGCGTCATGGACGTTTCGTTCGCCAACAAATACGAAGACCTGTACAGTTAAGCCGAGCATCGAAAACTGGAGCATTGTTCCATGCAGTGGTTTGTCTTGTGTTCACTAGATGTTGTCCATGAGGCGTCTGGACGCAGTCTCCTTGTATGGATCACGCGTCGCACGAGTGAGATCGCGGTGGCAACGGCACCGAGTCATGGGTTGCTTTGTTTCGGACGGAAACCACGATGGAACACTTGGTCAACGGAGCCTGACGATGTGGAGACCAGAGTCAATGACTACAGGCGCTTCACCCATGTATTCTCCACTTCACAACGCCGCATGTTCGTCGGAGGAGAGTAGTGCCATTCGTTCACCTTCGTCTAACAATTTGAGCTTGTGCATGGAAGGGCGACCATAGGTGGTCTCGAGGGACATGCGCTTGCGTGAGAAGATCCTTCGTTCATGGAAGGACAGCGGTCCGGCATATATACCGACCGACACTGCGCCGCTCCGAGCGGGGCCAAATCTGTCATATCCCTACGGATATTTTATCCGGATATCCCTGGCGTCGTTAGATTGGCTGGGAAGTACCCAGTGAAAACCGTCGTTTTTAAATTTCAAAACGGGGCGGCACAGATGACCAAGGACGCGCGAGAAAGGTGCGTCTGCATGCGGACATGTGCGTGGCCAGGAAGCGTGGCATGAAAGCGATGGTGTGGCACGTAGGAAGAGGAAGTTTGAGTTTCGAACGCCGCAGAAAGAAGCGTCTCCGTTTGTATTCACGAAGAAGCAGCAGCGACCAAACAATAATCACGACGGTGGTGCCACGACCCGTGCCACTACTGGTCCGTCCCACGCAACCAAGTCGTCCAAGGGCAAATCGACACAACATGCATCAAGCGCTGTTGCATCGTCATCGACACAGTGTCGCCAGGCAGACGCAACAGCTGATGTGTACTCGACCCCCACAAACGTACCCACCAAACAACCACGACAATCCCTACCACAGCGCATCAGCCCAGTCGAAACACAGATACGAAAGGAATTAGCGGCATCCAATGACTCTCGGAAGCTCGACATCTTTGACGCGTTATGCGGAGTGCTTCATAAAAAGATCCAACACCACGTGACAGCGATGCATCCTGGCAAGGACTCGACCCAGCTCGTGCACGTGTGTACGTCCATTTCACTAACGATTCCTTGTTAACATGTTTCCGTGCAGTGAACGCAGCAGCTGATACGATCAAGCGTGAGTTTGTCGTACAGAACGTGCGCTCCTCCATGTTACGCCTGTCCCCTCACGAACTTCATCTAGGCGGCGCCTTCCTCAACCCACGCACACGACGGCAATGCCGTGCATACTGTCGTGGCGTCCCTTGAAGCGAAATTACACAGGTATGCCTTCCGATTTCATCCTTTTCATCGCTTTGCCGTCGAGTTCGCAACACATCGATTGTGTTTGCCATGCTGTATGGTCGAACGAGCATCCTTTGTGTACCTGCGACAACGCACATGATCGCGTCCGACCCTTGGCGGTGATGCTGTCGACGAAGCCCTTTTCGTGGGATCGCACGTGGGTGTCCAAGTCATTGATGATACCGAATAGCTTGACAGCGTGCGAAGCCGAGTGGAAACAATTTCTCGACTCGATGCCATCGGCATTGCGCACAGACAACGCCAACGAGTCGTATCCATCGCAGTTGTCGCCGGCCTCGTTGGAGTTTACATCGATCCCGTCAAAAATTGCCCAAAAGCACCGATCGCTGGCCGCCAGCGTCAGCGACGTTGGGACCAAGGTACCGTCTTTCTCTCTACGCATCCATGGCTGACCGTGCGTCGTTCGCGACGTAGATGCAACTCCTTGAGGCATCGCTGGACGAAGTCGACCGAATGGTGAACGTTTCCCACGCAATTCGCGGGTCCTTGTTCGACTCGTTCCACGCCAGCGAGTTCAAGGGCTACTCGCACATGCAAACCCCAAAGGAAGCCATCAAGTCGCTGATGGCGCTCTTGTCGTAGTCGTTGGATACTAACGTAAAGCATTCGCCGACGCGTTGACAACGTCCTTGGGCGGCGAAAAACCACGACCCCAGTCATGCGGTCGCCGGCGTTCGACGACACGTGTGTCGGAGCCGATCTCGGCAAATGTACGTTCATGAATGATCGCCCCACTGCGTTCGTCCCACGCATCCACGGGTCCCACCCGCCTCTATCGACTACCTCGCGTGCGGTCTCCCATCCCGTCGCGATTCGCATTCGTCGTTCTGCATGACAAAGTAGCGTCGACGTCGAGTGTCGGAAGTTCGATTGTCGGGCTGTTAAATGAGGTCGCTATCTCTGCGCGCCCTTCGACCGAGCGCCAGCCCATGACCAGTCGACCACGTCTAAGGATATCGCTTGGCGACCCACGCGAGGAGCCACTTGAGATGCGTCAGTAAATATTTGAGCGCGCGGGTCCACTGCTCGTCGTTCCCGCCGACTTCAATGCTGAGGTCGCCGATCTTGCCGCGCGTGATCTTGTACGGGAACCGGAGGGACGGCTCTTCCGCGGCGGCCTGCCCGCCCGCTTCCTCGACACACTCGAGCAAGCACTTGAGTGCTGTGTTGAACTTTTGCCGCTGGAGGAACCCGCCGTCGCTGTACAGCGGGTACTCTTTCTTTTTGTCTTTGCCCAGGACGACGACAATTTTCGAGTAGCTGCCGCGCGCGATCGGCACGATTTTCGAGAATTCCATGCCCGCCCGCTGCGCCACGGTCGTTAAGAGCAGCGTCGTCTGCCCGAGCGCTGCGTTGATCTCGGTCCACTCGACCGGCCGACTCGGGAGCCGCCCCAGTCGCAGCCCGTTAATCGTCCCGAACGACCCGTCGTGCCAAATGTGGAACGCGTCGTTGAACACGTTGTAGCGCTGCAAGCACCGCAGCATGTCGGACACGTGCACACCGAAGACACCGACGCTTGCGCGCTCTTCGTGGGTGAACTCGTGGGAGAGATGGATGAGCGCCGCTTCGGCAAACGTGGTCTGGATCACGCCCTGCAGCTCCATCGCGCATTGCCACACCAGGTCTCGATTGCGAGTCGTGGTGGCACACGCAGCATCCAATTCGTGGACTAGCGCTTGCAGCGTCGCCTCCTCGCGCTGGAGCTCGTCCAGCGATAGCTCGTCGAGGTCAATTGTACCCGTGGTGGCGGTATCGTGCAGCCGGCGGGAATGCGAATGTCGGCCGTACGTTGTGATGGCATCCTCGGGGGTGCTGCGCTGCCATGACTTTGGGTGGTGGTGGTGCGAGTACGGACTCTGCCCGTGGTGGTGGTGGTAGCTTTTGCTGTGGTTGGGGACAACGAGGGCAGTGGATGCTGCCGACGGGTTCGAGTTGGCGCTTCGAGTCGGTCGGTCGTGCGGGGTCGAGAGCGCGCCAAGACTTGCCAGGTACAAATCGTACTGGCGCGCTTCGTCCTTCAGCTTGTCCAAATCTCTACAACCCAACGGCCGGATTATTCCTCTGTCTGCT
The DNA here is from genome assembly GCF_000520115.1 of Aphanomyces invadans. Taxonomy (NCBI): domain Eukaryota; phylum Oomycota; class Saprolegniomycetes; order Saprolegniales; family Verrucalvaceae; genus Aphanomyces; species Aphanomyces invadans. The sequence continues at coordinate 126,975 of NW_008580159.1, forward strand.
GAAACGAGCGGAGGGTGGACGGCGGGATCGCGATATCGGGTGGCTAACGTACGCTTGCAGCACTTGCTGGAGCTTGAGCCCACACGGATGGCAGAGCGGCGTCTTGGCCATCGAATGCGCCAAGCTACAATGTATCGGACATTCAGATCAGTTCACCTCGATCAAGCCATCCGCACGTTGTCTTTGTCATGGCATATCATCGACACGAACCTTCGATTCTTGAGCTCCCCCATCCACCCCTTTTCCGTGTCCTCGATCGTACGATGGCGCACGAGCTGCCGCCGCCGCGCACGCTTGACGTTTTCCTCGACCTCCGGCACCACGTCGATGTCGACATCGTTCAGGAACGAATTGAACGACACTGCGTATTTCCAGCCGTCGTTGGGGTCGTCCACAGCGGCCACTGGGGCCCACTCGTCAATCCACGCACTCGTGTGTCCAATTGTCCATGGATCGGGCAACGAACGCAGCGGCTCCAATTCCATGCTGGAATATGGCGCCATCCCAACAAGATCGACAAACTCGCGGCCCCACTTCGACTCGGTCACGCTGAAATATTGATTCTCCCATACATGTTCTCGGACGCAGATCTGGTTCACGGTGTTTGCAACGCTACCGTCGTCTTTGCCTTTCGTGGGCACCTCGATGGGATTTCGCACCACGTCCAAATGAAACAGCCCGGCCATTGCGGTATGGTCGTTGCCCGGATGTTGAACGACTAGACTTGAGCCGCATGTGGCACATGTGTACCCTGTGCGCGTTACCATGGGGGCAACCATTCTTCTCTTCTCAATCAACGAGTCCAGCGACGACGTGGCCGTATGGGCTAAGCTCATATGCCGCGAACTCCCACCGTACCGCCGCGACGACGTCGTCGAGGCGGTCATGCTGAGGCTGTCGGCGGCAAACATGCTATTTCCCCGAACCTTTTTCTTCCCTGGGGCGGACTTTGTCATTCCCACAAGATTGTTCGTCGAAGATGACCCTCGCATGCCGTGGCTGCTGTGCGACCAGAGATTGCCGCCCGAGGTGGAAAATGACGTGTTGCGACGCACGCCCCGCGCAGACTGTACGAGCTCCCGCGTGGACTGGGATCGGAGCTTCATTTTTGTCTTGGTACTGGGTCCCAGTGGCTGCGTTGCAGCTGCAGAGGACGTCGCATTCCCCTCTTCGCTCATCCTGCGGCGTTGTCGGGCGGCACTGGTCGGCGGCACGAAATTCCTCTGTTGTCGAAACTCTCTAACGGTCAAATTAGCTGCCTTGTTCGCCAAAGTCAAGTTATCGACGGACTATGTCGAACCGACTGCGGTCGCTGGCTTGAATTTCGAACACCCAATCAAATTCGAGACACAGTGACATTTGGAAAGGGTGAGGTTTGCAACCGCTTCAACCTTGGGCGGCCGCACGGCGCAACGGACGGCGATCCTTTGGCCAAGCAAACTTTGTCGCGGAACGGCACTGCTTTGCATGAAAAAATTCCTGCGAAAATGCCATTGGGCTTGCCAAACACGCCTGGATATGTGCCACGCTGATTGCGTACTACATGACGCAAGGAACCTCGCTCGACTGGTGAGGAGATAATCCAAATGCAACTGAAAAGGGGTGCCGACTTGAGTTCGCTCGATGGATATGTTGGCTGGACATGGAACCAAACCGAGGACGTACATTTTAGCAGAGATTCTGAGTAGAGTCGCCATTACGCTCCAATTCCTGCAGCCCACAACGAATTGGGCAAGCCTGCATGCCGCAACCGATTTGGCAAAAGATATGTGGGAGCGCTCTTATGTTGGCTAGGTCGGCACGTGCTGCTGCCTTGTGAACTTGACTGCTCCTTGCCAAGAACACCGCAGTCGCAGCTTGCGAACGATTCCTGCGATAGCAGTATGGCTGATGGAATTGTGCATTGACTCAACTTGGTGGGTGATGAAGAGTCCAGGGTTTGGTGATTGATACATTCCACACAGGAGATGGCAGCCGAATGGATTGGACGGGTCCGTCTGTCTGAAAATGGTCCATTGAGACGCTGATTGGAGCAATAACAACCCCTTGATTCCAGATTGAGTGAAACGTCGTTCTTTGGTGGTCGAACTCGACCATTGGCATGGGTGAATCCACAATTCTGCATAGCACTTGTACCAGCGCCGCTGTCGCCGATACTTGAGCACGTTCGCGAAGGCCGATGGTCGCGTTCAGCTAGCTCATTGCCACAGCTGAACGCACCTTTCAAACACTGGAATGCTCCATGTCCTGTCGTCGAGGTCGTTCCGTCAACATGCTGCTGGACGAAGCTCTCTTCTGTTGCGCTGTCGAGCTTGCTGAATGACGCCGTCTCCACCATGACCATCGAGGTGTTGTCGAGCGGAAGGTTCATCACTGTGGCAGCTATACCAGAATTATCAAGGTCTCTCTGCAGACCATCGAGTGGTCGAGGCGCACCGCCGTCTCGAAGGAAGTGCATGTTCCGACCGGCTGATGCATCCGAATCCAGGCGAATCAAGTCGTTGGTTTGACTTGCAGCACCGTCGAAGACTTTGAAGCCATATTGCACTGTTTCCAGCAAAGTCCAAGGCGCTGTCAAGTTTTGTGGGTGAGCTCGCATCGGTGTCGTTTCGCCGGTTTGGGTCCATGGAATGATATCCGAGGGGCTGCTCGTGCTTGGAACTTCATCGCGTTCGATACATCGAGCGAGCTCGCTGTGGCCGTCAAAAGAGACATCTGTGACTTGCAGCTGGGTGGTCGCAGCGCTGGAGCTAGCCGTACCTGTCTGTTGTGTGCAGGTGGCATCGCGATCTAACACAGCCACGCCATCAAAATCGGGACGCGCTCCGCCTGACATGATGCCTCAAACTATTCATGATTCCACCACCACGACGTTTTCAATCATGTCGACAAACAATACTGAAATGGTTAGACAGGAAGCGAGAGCTTGTTGTACCTTGCACCTCGGCAGGGTGGACCAAGACAGCATTGGGGACGGTCACCCCGTCGACAGAAAATCTCTCGTGGAGGTCGCCCGGTAAAACTTTGTTTTTGATGGCGCTCATGGGGGGAAGGGTTTGTGGCGCGTTGCATGTTGGGGAGGTTTGCGTGAAGGCTTCCTTGAACACTTCTGAGCTCGCCTGTGGGCTTCGCTCGATGCCGTAGTGCCAAGGCGTGAGGCGCTGGAGTTGCTGCGTCTCTGTTCCAGAACTTTGCTTGGTAAAACATGCTGTTGAAGAAGCTAGGTGTCTTGATGCTGTCGTGGAATGGCGGAACTGACGTTCCAAATCACCCCGCGAATTGTCCTCAAGACTTGAAGCGAACGTGACTTGCAATGGCGATCGGGGTGCATTGTGGTTGGTGGCATGGATCCGCGCGTTGTGGTAGCGTCGAGACCCGGTGGCTGCCCATTTTGTTGCGCCAGTGTCGCAGGCTGGCGGTTGGGTGCGCCACTGAATCAAAGACATTTCCAGCAATTGCTTGTACGCAACTGCTTTGACGGAAAATTGCTCGTTCACCAGCTCGTCGTCGTCGAGTCGTTGCGGCGACATATCGATGTCGGGCGGTCCAGCAAGCACAGCCTGTTGGTCGAACGTTTTCAATGGCAACGATAGAGTTTCGTGGAGATCATGGGTTGCGATCCTGTGAGCTTCGATCTCGTCTGTGTAGGCCATGGCCTGGCCAGGAGCATGCATGTTGCGTATAACAGGTTCAGCTACTGTCGTTCCCATTTGTATGTTCAGAGAGCCCCTACAAAAAACATGCCATTGCATAAGGCTAGCAAGACAGAACGATGCACTCACTGCGTAGTCGCATTTGCCATCACTTGTGCTTGTAATCGAGATTGCAACACTCCCCTCTGGTTCGTCAAGTGATGGTTTTACTCGAGTGTACAAAGGTATTATACCTTGTCTCGTAGTTTGGTCAATGGACTCTCTGGCGCGTTTTTGCGGGTGGTGGGGTGGCGTCGCGGCAGGTTGGTCGTCGATGGCACTGGTTTTGTGCGTGCAATTTCCTCAAGCAGCTGCAGCCGCCACTGCAGTCGCTTCTCGTTGACGGTAGGGGAATAAAATGACGGCGGCGCCGTCTCTGCCAACTCGGTCGGGGGGAGCTCCCCACAGCCAAAGGACGCGAGTTGTTCCAGCTCGGTTTGATACCTTGCTGCCGATGCCCTGGTCCATAAACATGAGCAGGCTGCACATTGAGAAAGGATTCGCACACTAGAACGTACGTGAAGCTCGGCGGCGTTGCGGTTCCGATATTGTAAGTCGGAGTGGACTTGGCGGCCCCCTCCAACTCGCGAGACCGCCGCGGTTCCATTGCTGGAAGCAGTTCAGAACCACACGCGATCTTCTTACGAAAGGTCGCCAGTCATTTTAGCTGTATTTGCGTCAATATATCTATGTGTACAGCGTTTTTAGGACTGTTCTCGGACAAAATGACATAATTCGCCCAGTAAATAGTCAAAACACTGTGCTGATCGACCCTCCGAATAATCCCCCAGGAAGGTTTCGTCGACTCTCGTCACAGACAGCTCATCCCCGTTGCTGCGACAACGTGCTGGTGCCACTGCACCACTTGACGCACCACGTGACAATCCTCGGCAGGAAGTCCGCAAGCCGAATCGCCACCAATCTCGTGTAGTCCTTCTCCACGCGCATCCTTACAGCATCAACAGCCACATCATAGCCAAAGCTGCTCTAGTTATATACTGTTCAATGTCGACACGAATGCAAGACGACAACGATTAAGGCGTTGCGTCCTTGGCGGCGCATGCGTCGGCGAAAAAAAGGAACTTGCCGTCGAGTTGTCGCGGGGGTTTTGGGGGATTCATCCGGATAAATCCAGGGATCCTCCGGTACTCCAGCCAATCCGACGTGGGGAAAACGAGTGGATTGAGTTTGGCTTGTGCGGTTGGTTGGTGGGTGGCCGAGTGGCCTCCGAGCCATCAGCGACGACGATCAGTATCAAAATTGCGCCGTCCACGTACGGTGGCTGCGGCTAGCAGGCTTCTAGAACGAGACATAGCAGCGCTGCTGTGCATGTTGAACACCAAACGAGCCCGGTGATGACAAAATGTACCACCTCTCTGATCTTTCATGAGGATACATCTTCCATAGAAACTCTAATTTTTTGCTGAGGGCTTTTATCATACACGTGCGTGTCCGTCGCTAGCTCGCCGGGAGATGGCGAAGCCATAGTTTGGCGCGGCGTATAGGCGTAGAGACCATGGTGGCTGGCATCACTGGAGCGAGGTGTACATATGCCTGTGCTCGCTAGACACTTTTATCGACATGAGGCGGCCTCCCATCGTGTCATCGTGCCGAACAGTGTGATACGAGTCGGGTAAGCGCTATGGTCGAACGTGGTGTATCCTGCACAGGGCACGATATCCCCTCTGGCAATCTCGGTTCAAACGAATGGTGCCACAACCTCCACAACTCTCGCTGGTGCATGGAGGCCGCCGCTACTGACCAGTTAGTTGGCCATGGCACCGACTGGTGCTGCGTTGGGGTGGACTCGTTGGACGCCAAACAAGGCTCTGTACAAACACACAGCAACTCTATTCAGCACTCTGAGCTGCAATCTTAGCCGCCGGACGACGGCGCGCCATGGGTTTTGTCGCTCTATTGGTCGATGCGCACGACAATTACCCTGCTGTCTCGCCTGTGAGCTGAAGGATCTTGTACGGTCGATTGGATTCGTCCATTTCCGCAGCAATCCCGAGCTCGGCCTTGAGCGTGTGCGGCGAGATGTAATCCCAGTGCTCAAACGCCTTTTGCTTCTCGGGCGGCGGGTCTTGGTACCAGTCATCTAGACACATAGACACACATCATGACGTGACCCGCCATGGCAGTGTCCTAGCCAGAACCGCGAGCGGCACTTACGTCGGATAAAATGCTTGTCTCGCGCGTCGAAGTGCGCCATCATGTTCCAAAAGTTCGAGTACGTCTTGCGGTCCGTGAGGGGCTTGACCGTTGGCGTAAACTCGGGCTGGACATGCTTGACCATGAGCCGCTCCCAGTCCAAGTCCTTAAAGTACGGGTGCTCCATGATGTCGAGAAAGCCCCGCGCTGTGCACCCCATGCGCGACGATGCGTTCACGTCGAGCAGCTTGTTGATAAAGTCGCGAACGTCCTCAGACACCTACGTTCACAGGTCAGCCCCCCGCCACGAGTGGCACCGTCGTACGTATTCGGGGTAGTCGACGCCGGCCGCCATCCGCTCCAGTTCGGCGCGGTACTGCGACCGCGGGCTCAACTTGGCGACTTCGACTTCCTGCGCGATCTCGGCCAGAAACCCATCGCCCAGCACGTTGTACAAGTTGAACGGTTGGTAGCCACACACGAGTTCGTACACGGTGACGCCGAGCGACCAGTAGTCTATCGTGTAATTGTACCCTGGCCGCTCCTCCCGTCGCAAGAGCTTGCCAGAGATGAGCTCGGGGGCCATGTATCCTTTCGTCCCGACCGTCGTCTTGCGGCGTGTGTATTTGGCATCGGGTGGGCGTGCAAACGACTTGGGGATGTTCTGTAGCTGGCTATTTGTGGATGGCGCGGCGTTTTCTTCGTCACGCCGCTTCTGTTCTTCGGCGTCTGTGAGCTGCCGCGACGATGCCGGCGCTTCTTCCGTGTCCTTCGACTCGTTTGCCGCCAGCCGCTCCTTTTCCCGCTTCTTTGCTCGAATCTCTTCCAGTCCCGTGGCCAGCCCCATGTCGGCGAGCACGATGTGCCCATCTTCCCCGAGCAGCACATTGCACGGCTTCAAGTCGCGGTAGATGAGCCCGAGTTCGTGCAAATGGTTGAGTGCGAGCGCAATCTCGGCCGCGTACAGCCGCACGCGGCCTTCCGGCAGGTACCCCTTCTTCGACGTCTTCATGAGCTCATTCAGGTCGCCACCACGGACAAGTTCGGTCACGATGATTGCATGCGCCGACGTCTGGAAACTGTAGTGCATGTCGAGGATGTACGGGTGGTTGCAAATCTGCAAAATGTCCTTCTCCGACGTGATCTGGTCGAGTTGATCCTGGTGTTCGTGCAGCAGACCATTTTTCAGCTGGATCTTCATCGCTAGGTCGAACCATGAGCCCGCCATCGTGAATTCCCACACGTCAAGCATGTCCCTCAACACGTACGACACGCTCCACCCAAATACAGCCACAAACAAGCTCTCGGATAGAGGAGGCGCCAAGCGGTCAGGTAGGGGGCTGGTGCCATGCAGCCGCCCGCCCCCCCTCACCTTGACTAGACAGTTGTCGGCCATCGACACAAACAGCCCCGTCTGGTTTGTAAGCAGGCCGGAAGGCTCGATTCAGACAACCTCGACAGGCATCACAGAAACATTGTGCCTGCCCCCTTCCCCGATCCATCGCTTTGGACGGGGGGAGGCTATGCAAGCCGTCCCGACATGCTCCATCTTGACTTGTCATTCGCTCTCGATCCACACAGGCAAGAAGCACAGCAACATGCATATCCATCACCACACTGGCGCGCGATACGTACCATAGTGCTTGCCGGTGGACTTTTTCCGGGCATGGACCACGCGGCCAAACCCCCCGCTCCCGAGAAGCTCGAGGTAGTCAAAGTCGTCGACAGTCACCTTGTTGTACGTGTCCTTGAGCTCGAGTTTGTACAAGTCAAACTCGGGCGACGACTTGAACCGGTGGTACGTGTTGCGGCACATGTCGTCAAAGCACAGCTTTTGGATGGGCGCGAAAAAGTCTTGGTTGATCAGGGCCGTGTCGATGACTGCAAGTTTTTGCTACAGCAACGCCACCACGTCAAGGAATGGGTAGTGGTGGGCACAACGTACGTCGTAGTCGGCGACCATCTCGCGCGTGAGGCCGCCCAGCGCCATGGACGCGCCCTCGCGAATGTACTTTTTGTAAATGTGTTTGGCAACGCTGCGCTGGTACCCCGACGACGGCGCGTCGCGAAACTCGAGGATCTCGATCCAGCAGTAAAACGATTCGGACGTGAGGATTTTCTTGGCGTAGTTCCCAATGTGTTTTTGGCCCACGGGGTCGTTGAGCATGTTGTTGAGTTCGGCTTCGTCGAGCGACTTGAGCGACTTGTCTCGAGAGATCGTTTGGGGCACCATCTTCCACTGCGTGTTGGCGGCCACGAGGGGCGCGGGTACACCGCGGCCTGTCATTTTCGATGGCGCTTTCCCGCCACCCTTGCCGGTCGTGCTCCCGCGCCGCTGGAGACTGCTTGCACCACTGCCCATGCTGTCCGACCAGTCGGAAAAGTTTGTGGGGGCGGTGCGGTTCCGTTGTGGGATGGCGACGACGCGAAGCGAGCGCGAACTGTACAAGCACCAACCCCGACGACAACGACGTGGCGATGCCTCGGCGCACACACTCGGGCGATCAGGCGCCTTTTCACGAATACAGCCGGGAGATATTTATACGCCGCGTAACCACTTGTGCCTGCACCAGGCCGTTACCTCGCGATCTCGCCGCCGTCCACGATATGCATGCAAGCCTTCGAGGACGGCTGGCGCAGACCACGGGACACATCCACCGTCACCCCACCGACACCTCGCGCCATGCGCTGTTCTTCCCGCGCTTGCGGCAGAGATGGCGACGCCAGTAGCATCCTCGTCGCAAGAACGACGACACGAGCTAAAGCACTCGGCGGTGCTATTTTTACCACCACATCGTGAAGGCACGAGCTTTGTTCACCAGCCACCAACGATCGAAACCCTGGCGCCCACTTGTTCAGCCGCGTCCACGCTTGGAAACCCTGCAGAGACCCTTCCAACTCGCAGCCCCACTCAGCTAGATCGCGCGACGTTTGCATTTGCTCTCGGACGAGTTCTCAAGAGGGGGCTGTCAGGCGCTTGGTGGGGGGGGAGGCTCCGCCGAGGGGCGATACACACGTAAACAAGTGGAAGTAGAGCAGGCTGTGGTGCTTGTGACAAGGGCGAAGGAGGGGGCCACTTGCAGGCAAGGACGACCAACTGGCCTGTGCATCTCCCCAACAGTAGCCGAGCTCCCCCTTCGACATTCGGACAATCTGGCTCGACACCGTCCTCACGTCGTTGCCGAGCTAGCGCTGCGGGCGGCGTCGGTCGACGGTCACAACTCTGACGAGGCGAGGACGGCGTCGCTAGATTCATGTGTGCAATGCAAAGGATCGATTCGTGGTGTTGGGGTCCATCCTCCTCCGTCGTGCAAACTACTACTTTTTCTTTCCCTTCTTACCACCGCCCTTCTTCTTCTTGCCCGCGTCGGCAGCTTTCTTCTTGTCGTCCACGTACGCTTTGTGCATGCGGTATGCGATCTGAATTTTCCGAATCGCAATCAGGTGCTTCTTCTCTTCATCGCGCTTGAGCAGCTCGAGCTCTTTCAATCGGCGTTTCTCGGCCTCCCTGTTCTTTTGGAGCTCGACCTCTTCGACCCACCGCTTCTGGAGCCCCTCCAGTTTGAGCAAGTTGGCCGCGCGCTCGTCCGTGAGCTTGGCCAGCTCCTTTTGCTTGGCCGCCACGTCCGCCTCGTACTTTTCCGTCCAATGCGCCAAGTCGTGCGTGAGCCGATCGTGCTTCCCCCGCAGAAACGCCACCGTTTCGTCGTGGACGCGGCCCTCTGTCTCGCATTCGGTCGCCAACACGGTGATCTTGTCGTGCTGCTCGGCAATCAGTTGCTGGTACAACCGCGACGTCGACGCCGTCTTCGCTTTGGCTTCGTTCCGCGCGTACCGAATGTCGATCTGCGTTTTGGACTTGACCTGGAGTAGCTGCTCCTTGAGTTGTGCGATCGCTGCCTTTTGCTCCGACACTTCGCGCGTGTGCTCTGCCTTTTCGCGCGCCAGCTCCTGCGTCAACCGCTTCACCTCCTCCGCCGCTTCCTTCTCCGTTTCGATGAGGTCGGCCGCCTTGTCCGCTGCGTTCTTGCCTTCCGTCACGTACGTCACAAGCGCGTCGTACGTGCACGACTTGAGTTCGCGCTTGGTTTCCTCGAGCAAGTCGATCAAGCCCTGTCGTTCGTATTGGATTTTCATCAAATTGCCGCCAAAGTTGGGGTTGTCCTAGCAGCGAGTTGGAGAGCTCCGCACGGCGGACTTGAAGGTGTCGTCAAGTACCTTGAGGTTGCGGCACAGACTCCTCGTAGACTCGCGCAACGCGCGACTGACCTCTTGGATGTCTCGCTGGTTCTCCTTGAATTTGGATTTGTTGGCCAGCCCCTACGAACACGTCCCCCTTCAAAGCATCGAGTTCAAGGTCGCGCACCGTACCTTGAGCACACTGCGCTGCGAGATGAGGCTCTCGTACTTGGCCTCGAGCCGCCGCTGATCTTGGATGATGCGAGAGATCTCGTCGCCCACGACCTGGGACAACTCTTCACGGTGCTGCAAGATGTCGGGCGTGATGCTTCCCAAGAACGACAGCTTCTCGATCGCTTCCTCAATGATCGCACTCGCCCGAGTCGCCTCGATCGGCGACAACCGATGGCCCGACGTCGTCGGCGACTGCTTCATGGCGGCGTGTTGGTGTAACTGCCCAGTAGTACGTGTAACCGATTCAACCAGACGACCTTTCGTCGACAAGTATGACAGTGCGGCTAGCCATAAGCGCGCAGAGCCATCCATGCGTCTGTGGACGCCCAACGCGGCGACAAGCTTAAGTGCGGGTGATCCATGCGCATGTGTGCGCTAAAACGACGCTGCAGTTGAGCAATATGCATGGCCACAAACGTTGTTGTGCAACGAACGACCACCGACTGCCCAGCACGAACTACAACACAGCTGTGGCTTGTGATGGCACTTGTCTGTCGAGATGGCGCAGTACGACGACGTCCTGCCATCAACACTTTTCTTGCACGACGAGCACCTGAGCGACTTTGGGGAATACGCCGTGCTGCAACCCACTCGGGCGAATTCAGTTCGTTGTGTATTGCTAGGTCGTTAGATGTCCAAGTCGTCGTCTAGGTCGTCGTCATCCCAGTCGGGGTCGTCCTGATCAATGTAGAAGAGCGGCATGTCGCCGCGGTGGGGCGGTGGGTTGCCTTGATGTTGGTACGGCAGCACGACTTGTCTCCGCGAATCGTCGTCGCGGCGAGTGACGTTCAAATTGAACGTCAAGTCCGACAGGAGAGTTCCTAGCGGTGTGTCGGTTGCTTGGGTTTGAGTGGCCGCTTTCGCGCGTTGCTCTGCAACTTGCTGCGTGTGCATGACCAACGACCGTGTTGTGCCCGACGGCATCTCGTCATCTCGTGGGAAGAACTCAAAGTACTCGGTGACGTCGGTCGTTTGCCCGTTCTAGAAGCCATCGACACCATGACGGGGGGCGGAATACACCTCAAAGGGACACTACCGCGAGCTTTCGAATCAAAATGACCAGGCCATGCATTCCGACCGGCACGCGGCGTTTGCTTTCGATCGAGAAGAGCGGGTACGACGCAAGGGATGCAGCCATGTCGACGCTCACGATCGTCTTGGCCAAGCTCTACCATCGTGGTGAGATCAATGCTAGGACTGAGGAAGAGCTTGCGATGTACACGGAGACAGAGCGCCACGGCCGGCTTGTGCAACGAGGCATTTACCCGAGACGCGACTGCGATCACATGACGAGCTAACGCGTATTAGCCATGTGAGATGTCGGCGCTCCACGCACGGGCACGTGTTCATGCTAGCAACTTCATCCAGTCCCACGTGGATATAGAAGATGGAAGCAGGTCATGCAGACTTACATTGGTGCAACTGAGTCAACAGCGACGACACGGCTTTCATTGTAAACTGCTGGAGCAATGCCGACAACGAATCGATAACCACGACGACAGCCAGGACGCTTGATAGAGACGATGCTGCATGCACTTGCGCCTCAACGTCGCGACGAATGCGCTCGAGCAAAGAAGCCGTCTTGTCCACGGCAAACCAGCCACCAATGTCCCCCGCGTAGTGGATGTGGTGGTGGGAGGACGTCGTGCCGTCGACTGGGGCGCCGTTGTCCGTTTCCTATCGATTGCATGCCTATCTTTCGCACATGCATTCCTTCTCGCGTACCAAATGCACGTGCACAAAATGCTTGGTCCGAGCAGACAGTGCCAGTTGGTCCACGATATGTTGGAGCATGACGCGGCCGGCCCCTGCACATCCTTGCCTATCTTCGACCAAGACGAAGTTGGGTGTCGTCTTGGCTTTCCCATGATTCGATACGGCTTCTCCAAGCGCGGCTGGGATGCACTTGAGCCTAAAGTGCGCGTCGACCGCGGAGATCTCGTCCAGCAGGTCCACGCGAGTCGGGCTCATGTTTGAAATTTGCAAATATATTCAAAACATGCGAAAATCGTGTAAATGCAGAAATATTTGCTACTTTTTCCGCGAAACTGTGGTGATGTAAAATATAAAAATATTTCTCACAGCATATTTTTAGGTTCCACCGTGAAACCGCCGACGCCTCGCCATCGGCTTTCCAGAGCGCGCCGACCGAGATGGAGCCGATGTCGTCGCGCAGCATGGCTACCTCGTCTACATCTTCTCGCTCCAACAACCAGAACCGCAAGTACCGGAAGCTTGCTTCCAAGGAGAGCGTGGACGACACACTTTTTGGGTCGACGCGGGCGTCGTCGTCTGCGAGCGGTAGCCGAGGCGGCGCCAAGCGAAGTCAGCTCGCAGGGCGGTACGTTTTGAAGCATATTTGAATTCATTGAGCACTGGAGTGACATGAACAACAGTGAAATCGTGAATGGCTCCACCAACCAAGAAGTCGACCCACCCCATCGCGTCCAGCCGTCGAAAGCTGGTGCATCGCCAAAGCGCGTGAGGGCCGGTGACGTATCGGCTGTACTTCCCATCGACGAACTGCAACGCATTCGAGTGTGTTATATATTTGGGATGTGCTTCGTGCCACTCACGGACTCTGTCTAGAACGAGACACGGATCTTGACCGATTCGGAGCTCGAAGCCATTGCAGCCAAGAAGGAGGCAGATGCGGAAAACATGCGCATGCACGCCAAAGCGCGCAAGGTAGCCAGTGATCTTGTCGACGCGTTGACGGGTCAGTCGTTGGGTAGCAACACATGATGGAGCGGGCGGCGGACGCCGCCAAGCGCGCGCCGAAGTCGGACATCGAGCAACTTTTTGACCAAGAAAAGGACGAGGTCCGAAAGCGCGCAGCCATTCTAAAAGACCAAGCGCACGACAGCGTCAAGCTCATGAAGACATTGGGGGCGCGGGCAGCAGCATTTACGATCCGCGACGAGCAAATCAAGCGCAAGAAGCAGATCGAAGACGACGACGAGAAACACAATGCCCAGATCAACTTGATGATGGAGCTGGATCGCCTCGAAGGCCTCAAGCGACAAGAAGACGTCGCGGAAGAAAAGAAGGCCAAGCGGATGCACGACCGGAAGGTGCTCGAGGAGCAGATCCAGGAGCGGCGCGAGTTCAAAGAACGCGCGCAGAAGATGATTGAAAAGGAGGGCGAGGAAATGCTCGAGAAGATTTGCCAAGCGCAGAAAGACGAAGAAGCACGCGAGAAGGACAAGGTCGCACGGGCGCAAAGGTCCATGGAGGAAGTGCGAAAGTTCAACGAGGCCGCGATGGCCAAGAAAGCCGAGCACGCGCGCCTCCTTGCGCTCGAGGATGAAAAGGTTGTCGAGTACCAGCGCAAGAAGGCCGAGGACGCCCGGTTGCGTGAAGAAGAGGATGCACGTAAGCGACAGGAAGCCGAGCTCCGGTGTGCCAAGCTCCGGTCGACGCAGGAACGAGCAGCCAACGAAAAGGCCCAACTCGACGAGTTGCGCGCCAAGCGAGCCGTGGAAGCCCGCGAACGCGCTGCGCGAGAGGCCGACCTCGCCCACGAGCGCAAGATGAAGAAGGAAATGGACGAGCTGCGCATCTCTCGCGAAGCCCAAGCGATGCACCGCCAACGGTCCAAAATCCAAGAAGCACTCCAGCAAAAAAAAGAGTACGAAAGCATCATTGACCAAGTCGAGTCGGACAAGCGGGCGTTCCAAGAGAACGAGGAGCGGCTCAGCAAGAAACGGGCAGAGCACCGCATTGCACTCCAAAAACAGATCGAGGACAAGCAAGTTCTCGCGAAAGAAAGGTATGTCAAAGTGCAACTGGAAGGCAAGGCGCTCAAGCAAGAGTACGCCGACGAACTTCAAAAGCTCGAAAACATCCGCATCCAGGAGGTCGCCGACCTCGAAGCCGCCGGCGTGAACCCGGCCTACTTGTCCGAAATGAAGGCGCTAGACATTGCCAAAGCAAGAGATTGCTAGGTCACCAACGACGACGGTGTCGCAGTGGTCAACCACGCTGCAGTCGACAGGGAAACAGAAGGACGTAGGTTCAATAGATCATATTCAACGTAATCGGCCGAGGGGGGCATGGGTAAAGCTGTGCATAACTACGTCGCAGCACACACCAGTGCATTCACGACGTACACGGCCGCAAGTCGTTGGGTTCGAAACAAACGGCCATGGGGGGGTTGCGACTTCGAGCAGTGGTGGTTCTTCGCATGCATGGAGGGTTCCCATAGGCGACTTGAGCCTCCATAGATGGCACTCACTTTGTCGTGTGCGAGACGGCAAAGCCCTCCAGGATGTGGCACCCCTGTGGCTCCATGCATAAACTCGAGCCCATATGTCTGCTGCTGCTGCATGTCCTGAAGGGGCGAATGGAGGCGCTCTGGCTCTGCGTCATGCAGTTGTTGGTACTGCCATGAGACGACTGCATGACGACCTCATCTGGGTGAAGAACGTTCGCCTGTCGGAACAGTCATCCCAATCCAACCGTCTCGTTCCCTCGAGCATGCATGCAGCGTCGTGGACCACTCGACACATCGCGCCCAGTAGTCGCGGCACAGCATGGCCAAGCCAGTCGTTCGGCGGACGACGCCTGGATTCCCCAAATCTCGATCCTGCCACCCACCACCTATTTCCAGGCGATGAGAGTTTTCCCCGTCGGTGAAACCGTCGTCCCATGCATGAAACTGGCATCCGCACCATCGACTTCCCTCGAGGGGTTCCACCACCGACTCGACAGCGCCATCCATCCATGGCCCTGCGAGCCCAAGACGACGTGGTGTACTCGCACACGACGAGCGGGCACATCAGTGGAGGGTTTGGCTCCTCCCAGTCGCCCAAGGGAAAAGTAAAAAAGCACAAGAAGATGGCAACGCCGGTCGGTGCGACGTCGCCCCAGGCCGCGCGAGCCCAACACTTGTTGGTGCAGGTACGCCACCAAACCGTATGCGAGCGCGCGGCTGAGCAACGCGTGGTCGTCCAGGCAAACACGTTCCTCGTCTCGGCGCAGTCCGAAGTATATGCGATCGAAGGCGCGATGAAGAATGTCCGTCACGCTCTCGATGCATTCCAGGTCCTTTTTGACAAGCAGGCACGCGCTGCTCTCGAATGTCGTCCGCCATCGTTTTGGCTCACCGTGGTGGAGTAGATTCACCTGTGTGCCGACACCGCGTCCCTCAAAGTCGCCCGGATGAAAGCCGACTTGATGGACATGGTCGACGCCATCAAGAATTCGACGTCCGACTTGGAAGGGTCGTCGAGTCGGCTGCAAAAAGCCATCCACGGCGCCAAGCGATCCGTGCACGTGAATCAATCAGCCCTCCACCGCCCCCTCCGAGGTTGCCACCCCTTCGACGTCCTTGTCGACATGGACCGCCATCACGTCACCACGTCCCGCCCATGGCCGGAAAATTCGCTCGCGGCGAGTTCCTCGACCAGCGCCGTCGATGGCCGTGCCGCGCCCCCTCTATCGCTGTGGGAGACGCTGTTTTCACCACCCGGAACGACCACACTGCCCAAAGAACACGTGTCTGTCGTGTACGTATCGCTGTTGTTGGTCAGATCGTGCATGTGCCCATCGTTTGTCACTTTGCTTTCGCTTGTGTTGTATGTCGAATAGTGGATGGGTGTGCGTGCCGAGGGCTGTCGTTTTGGCACATCCACACTTTTTACGAGGGCTTCCCAGTGTGTTGACTGCGTGCATGATTGGTCCTGTTGCTCGGCAACGAGTTGGCGCGCGTTGGGGTGTTGATGGGGGTGTGTCGTAGATTTGACAAACTGGCCTTTCACGCCAAGCCAGGCCTGGGCAAGAAGGACGTGCTGGTGTTTTTTCGTGAATTGATGCATTGGAGCCTCGTCCACGGCCACCACGGCATGCCGTTCTTGGATCGGTCGCACAACAAAACCCACTCGACGCGGTATGCGTCGATTTTGACGACGGCTGCGTGGGAGGAACTCCAGTCGCAGCACCTCCTCGTGGCCCACGACAATGGCGGACCAGACCAGCCCCGCAACTACAACGCCACGGACCAGCCTGACGATCTTGGAGACAGCCCCACGGTCGTCTCGACCGCCCGCTTGGAAGAGTTTGTGACGTCGAGTACCTTTGCGCACTTGGTACACACCCTCAGCGCCAAGCTCAACTTTGCGTCGTCGCCTCCAAAAAGTGCTCCCACGCGTACTGCAACTCCGCCGAAAGACGTGTCGTCGACTACGGCGGCGGAGAACACGCTCTCCATGGCCAAGCTCCTCCACGACTTGGCGAACGCCGAGTGCGAGGCCAAAAACGGCTTCAAGCTGTCCGTGCGGTCGAACGCTGTTCGGTCCAAAGAGTTTTCCAAGGCATTTCTCACCGCGTCCAAGGAATTGCTGGAGAAGGAAACGACGCTGAATTGAACGGCCTGACAGTGCTCGAGCGCGCTCGTCGTGCGCCCCCCCCTCCTCCATGCCACACAATATCTATTCATGCTTTGCAATACCGCACGATGTAAACCACATCACACACGTTTTCGCGCTAGTTCTTGGCTGCAAACTCTCAGAGACGGACTACTCCATTGCTACAAGCCCTCTCGAGCTGTACAACTCGAAAGAAGGGTGGCTGGCATGTGTAGCACGGGCTACGATGGACGAACGTCGAAAGACGTGGTGGCTTATCCATGCTTTGTGGGTGAATCTGACGTGGATGTCGGCGCCAAAACAATGCACTAGGTGGCGAAACGAGTTGTCGCATGAAACTCGATAAAAATGCGCCTGCGCGGCCGTCATGAAGGCGGCGGCTCGCGGATGCAGCCATTTGATCGTCCAGCTGGCCTCGGATGAGGTTGGGCGCTCAATCAAATCCATCACGTTGACGTGTCCCAGCCAAGCTTGAATTAACCAATGGCATCGCTGCATTTTGGACTTTTCAAGAAATAGCCAATCCAATTTCATTATTTGTATCTTGAAGGGGTATCCAAAGTCAATGTTTTGTCCAATCAAAACGTGCCATTGGGATGAGATTGAAAAAATTCAACAACGCGAGGCAGCCCGTTCAAGCCAGCTGGCCCGCCGACGGCGATGATGGGTGTCGCAGTTCTCCACTCCCATCGGCTTGCTGGGCTGGGAACAGGCCATTGATGTGGACGATCAAGGCGTCGGACGTGCTGACTGCTGCCACTCCCAACGAGTCGCTTCCGCCGACACCCTCCACTGTCGTCGAAGACTCCTTCAAGAACACCATGCCTCGGTTCGTCGACCTTACAGTCACCAGCTATTCCGTAGGGAAGGACGGCGTCGTCATGTATCACGTCGATGTGCAGAGCTCGACAGGGACGTACACCATCAGGCGGCGCTACACGGATTTTCGCGTGCTGTACCTCGATCTGGCCAAGGTTATGCCCTTAGACACCGCCGACGATGTCATGGCTTCCCGCACGAGTCTCCTCTCTCGCTTCACGACATCAGGGTCGACGTTGCCACCCCTTCCGTCCGCTGGCGTGTGGTCTTTTCTCCGAAAGCATGACACCAAAGTCCTGGAAAAGCGCCGGGCAAGTTTTCAAGACATTCTGGACGCAGCGGCATCTCACACTGTCGCCCGAGCAAGTGCAGCGTTCCAGGACTTCCTTAGCGTAGCGCCAGAGTCTGTGGACGAAGGTCGAGCGTCGTACACCTCCCTTCGAGATTACAGCGTGCCCACAGACACCATGGTGTATAACAGACAACGGAAGAAGGGTCCTGGGCGAAGGCGCATGGGAAGCGAGGCCGCGTCCGAGACATCGACGATTCAATCTTCCTCAATACGGGTAGTTAGCTAAGATTCAATTAGCCTCCCGGCATCCTTCCGCCTCTGTCTCCTCCGTCGGTCCTCGAGCGATGGAAATGGCGCGCCATGTCATTGCACGTGTGTGCGAATCGAACACTAAATAAATTCTCGAATTTTAATGTATTGAAGCGAAGATACCTTCATATCCAAACTTTTTAGTTACGACGAGTCACTATGTTTGTACAACAGAATAGGACGGAGGAATATTATTTTACTCAAGTTTTTCACTTTTGATATTGCCGTACCAATAAAAATATGGAGTCGAAATCAACAAAAAATCGCTCGAGCTTCAAAATCGCATCCACCGCCACGATGGCGGGACGGTACGAACAGTCCTTGGCGCTCGAGGAAGCAGTGCACTTGGTCGTGCTCCAGCACGGATTGCACGGCAGCCCGAAAGACTATGCGTCGCTGCAGCCAATATTGGCGTCCGTTCTCCAAGATGAAGGTACTTGGAGCGTGAGTGCCGTGTGAGTTGTGAAGTATCTCATCCAGGTGTCCATGTCGTGGCGAGTCAAAGCAATTGCAAGGACTTCAGCACAACGCATGACGGCATTGACCTTGGTGGCGTTCGTCTCGCCGACGAAGTCGAGATGCTTGTAGCGCAGTGTCCCAAGTCCGTACCTTCACTCCATCCACTTTTGATCGTGGCGGTAGGTTGCAAAAGATCTCATTCATCGGGCACTCCCTCGGCGGACTCTACGTCCGATACTGCATTGGTGTCTTGTACGCCCGCGGCTTCTTCGTCAACATCGAACCCATGGTGCACCGCCGCCATCTTCGCTCGATCGTCAAACGTTGTCGTGTTAGAACTTCATTTCGTTGGCAACACCCCATCTCGGGATCGGACAACCGACTAGCCGTGGCACATTCAACACGATCGTCAACACGATATCGTCCAAGCTTTTTGACAGGTATGGTGTGTCCTGCGTTCTCCAACGTGTGCATCGCCCGATGCGATTTCCAACAAAGTGGTGGCACTCGTGCGTTGGCCGTAGAACTGGCGCCCAACTGGCATTACGTGACGCGGTCTCGGAAGAGACGCTCGCTCTCTCGTCCATCCACACGCTTGCGATCGAATCCCGTCCTTGTTTGCCAGGTCCGCAATGTAGCCGGCAACAACGATCCACGACATTGTAGAGCTATCGATGCATGTGCATGTTCAACTGCCCTCGCCCAACTTTGGGTTTGCCACGTTGTTTGGGACGTTGGTGGGCAATGCGACCACGTGGAACGTGTACATGTCGCACCTGGACGTGGCCCATCCCCCGCTGTACTCGTTCGAGTTGGGCGAATTCGACGCGATCTTGTTTGTTCCCGAGCCAATTGCTTCGAAATCCATGGGGTCGCCACCAGACAACGAAGACAGCATTCGCGCATCGTACTACGTCGATAAAGGTACTCGCGATGATTCTACCCACGTAACTCGAGTCGTTTTCGTGGTGTGCCGTTTGGAATTGCCGGCTCCGACAGGTCGCGGGAGACGAACGTGGGATGCGTCCGGCGACGTGCCACGGCATTGTTTTGTCGATCGCCGACGGCATTCCATTCGCGCAATGTGATTGTATCGCTTGTGGTGGCGGCGGGAGTGCTCGATTCTGTGCCTTCTGGTGGTGTGGTTTTCTGTTTTGTTGTTGGTGCCGCCGCGTTTTCGACGGCTTCGCATGGACCTTCCACCGCGATGCTAGCCAATTCGCCGTCACGAGATACGGTGCTCCAACTGCGCGGCCGCCACGACGGCGACGTTGTGGCTGTCGACATCTCCATCGAATCCACGACAGACTGGGCATTTGTCCACGGGATCGTCCTGCGCCTTGGCACGCTTTCGTGCGTGACGTACGACGGAGACAAGCTCGCGCTTCGACAGCACCAGCACGACCTTGCGGCGGCTGCCGAGCCGGACACACTCTTTCCCGTTTCGACGACGACGTGGTGCCCGCGACCGATCGCCAACCAGCACTTGCTTCAGTGCTTGTGCCACGGCGCGTTTCTCGTGGGACTGCACCGGTTTCGACGGCGGGCACTGTACTCGAATGTGTTTTACGATGTCCAGGTACACGTCGCGAGGGCGCTCGTGATCACGAACGTCATGTTGGTAGGCTCCGTACGCGTGCTCGGCGCTGCGCGCGTTCAACCCGTACCGCGCCCACGTCTTGCCGACCACGATGTCGCCAGTGTACCCCCACATTACGCTGCATTCGATGGAGAATGCCGCTGTCTTGCGTGCGAGCAGTACGTGTACGATCGTGTCGTCCTTTGCCTGGATCTATCCAACTAGTCGTGGATCGTGCGGTGGCGGCTGCATCCACCGAGTCGGACAGTGCTAGAGTCGACCAAAAGCCCAAGAGTTGGCTACACGGCCTTGCTGCCATACCCGCCTACATGTTCCCTGTCAAGAAAACCACAGACGCCAGTGCGTTCGGTCGATGCTTGTGATCGTAGACGATGTTGACTGGCCTCGTAGACGCATTGCCTCCGCACGACCGCATATGCCACGTCGTGTCGAAAGGTGCGATGCGATCCATTTCGTGCGAACCTGGTCGTGGGTCGCATGGTCGTGCTGTTCAACTGCTCTTGTAGCGTCGGATAAAGTCTTGGTCGACCCCCCCGTCGACACGTACGCGACCGATCCATCGCGGGATGTATTGCGAGGTGCGAAAGCATGGTGGGGTTTGCTCCCGTGCTGACGACATGCGGTCGCCGTAGGCATGCTTGTGTGCGTGCAGTCCCTCGAATGGGAGCGCATCGACGTGTTGATGGAGAGCATGATGGCGCACGAGCTGATCATTGCAAAGCGAAGCAACGAAGTGCTTGCCCACGAGTCTGGCCTCGATATAGTCCACCACGTTGCCGACACCTTTGTCGTCGAGTAAACCTAGCCAACACGGTTTGTCGCCCACGTTTTTGCGAGAAGACGAGAGCACAGGCAACGGCACTATGGCTTGTCGCGGGGGGGCGGGGTCGGTAAGCTACCCCTGGCGATGACGTCGCGATCGAGATCCCGGCCATCCCGTGCGCGGCACGCGTAGCGAGGGTGAGTGGGGAGTACGTTATGGTCATCATACGTGCTCGACCATGCTTTGTTCGTCAACGGGAACGCCTCCAACGCGTTGTGCCTCTCCCACCTCTCCATTCATTACTTTCGTCCGTGCATCCCCATCGTGTCGCAAGGCTGCCGCAACCAAGCTCGTTGGTTGGGCTGGTTTGTCCATGAACAAGGCGGCGCGTCGACGATCGAGTTCGTCGGAACTCCATGCAGAGGTTGGCCCCGTGAAGTGGGATGCTGCTTTGTCAGCGACATTGTCCTCGCAACGAGGGCGGCGCGTGCGACCTCGACATTTCGCTTGTCCAACGCCATCTCACACGCCGGCCCATGACAACTTAAGAAACGTTCAACACCAACTGAATCGAAGTGACGCGGTCCTCGAGCACGCCGCTCAGCTCGACGCTAGCGCGTCGTTACCCAAAAGTCGCGTCACCATCGTTGTTGCAAGGCGGCGTGCACCTCCAAAACACACATGTGCATGTTGCGTATACATGGAAGAGCACGACAGTCGCCCGCGACGTCTCATGGGGACCGTCGGTGTGCCGCTTCCATCTAAATCCACTCGACTTTGGCAAACATAATGCCATGATGTGGGTCGCGGCGAATGCTCTTGATGCTGCACACCAACACAAACGCGCGTATCAGGCAGGCACAGTCCTGGCGACGACTCACCGAAAGCTTCGCTTCCGCGTGGTCGACACCAAACACCCGTCGTCCCGCCACTCAAACCCATCGACTTGAACGAGTTCGCCCTACATATCGCGCATGACGACCGATCACAACAACGCGACGTACCTTAGGCAAATCACGAGCGTCCTTGGCGTTGAAAATGTAAACGTAGCCGAGCTCGGACGGCCGTTTGGACTGTTGCATCGTCTCGGCCATCTTGAGGTACTTTTTGTCGTGGAGGCGGAGCGTCTTCCGACCGGTGGTCGGGTACTGCTCATGCAAAAAGACGAGGGGGATTTCCGCGTCGGCTTGTTGGAAAAAGAGCCGTGGCCATGTCTGCTTGTTCCACCACGAGAGCACTTTGTGCCGGACCACGTCGGGCACGGCCTACGTGCCATCGAATCGTCAGCGATGGCTACGCATGGTCAAGCCGCGCATCTACTGCACACACCCCGCGGACGTCCATCCGACGTTGGGTTCGTGCAAGCAGCCCCAGGACCGTGCTTGACAGGATGGCGACGCATGCGCGTACCTCTGATGTTTCGTACAACGGGTCGGCGAACGACTGGAGGACCAAAGCTGGCGCGGACGCAAACAGGATGCACGCCAGCTAGGCACACGTCGTCACGTGCATGTCGACCCAACGAGACGACTCACGGGAATGAAGAAGGTCAGGAACGCTTTGTCGCTGAGGCGAAACGTGCTGCCGCTGCTACGACGCATGACTCCAAGGCACGTCGCCGGCCGTCAAGATCAATCACAGACTGGCAACTAGATGATGCTTGACGTTGTGTCGCAGCGAAGGTCCGATAGGAATAGACTTGGTTTCTTCACCAGCGGCACAACGTCTAAGTTTAGAGCGGTGTAACTCGGGCATCGGGCTATCTTTAGCCCCTGCGGCGATGAAAGCGGGCGCAAGTTGCAGCAGTGTGGTGACTTGGTTGCCGTCGAGGCAAACGCGCCGCTGCAGGCGAGACCATCGAGTGATGGCTGGCGTGTCGTGGTAATATTAGTCTGGACTATCCAAAGTCGACGGACGTTCGTATTACGGTCGTGGAGCTCTGGCTAGGCGCTTGTGCTCTTGCTTCGACATGACGCATGGTGCGCAAGCTAGGGCATGAAAGTAGCAGCGAAGCACAGCACCACAACGCTAGCTAGCCATGCGCCATGCTCCAGATGTCATGTCTGCCGTGATATGTCTTGTGAATCGAATGAGGTGAAAATGAAGCATTCGATTGGATAAAATATACATAAAAGGAGCCAATCCCACATATTTTTCGCGCCACTACGAATTGCGACAACGGCGGCGCGAAGTTGAGTGCGGCACCTGTCCTGGATGAATCTCTTGGCCGAGGAGTACGAATACCTAGGTACCGTCATGCAAGATAGAGACATGTTCCTTGTGTACACGCCCCAAACTGACCGGAGCGTTGTGTCTGTGTGAATGCAGATCCGACGCCCGACGTGCGGTCGCTCTTCCAGGTACCATGGCTTGCAGTACCTGCATTCCACGACGAACGCCACAGTCCTAGGACTTCTTTCGTAGGAGTATGACGCGCTCTTCTTTGACGGTCTCCTCCAAGGATGCGAAATCAAGTGGAGTCCGCGCATGACGTTGTGCGCAGGCCTGTGTAGCTTCCAACCCGCAACTGGGTTCTGTTCCATTCGACTGAGGTATGCATTCAACATCGACATGACGTAGACTCTATTCACCATCACGTCTAGTCAGCCGCTGCTGCAGCTACGTCCACGGTCCGACTTGGTCAATACACTTCTCGTACATTCTCATCTCGACAGTGTCACGTGGCCTGACCGCAGCATTTGCCCATAGCACGAAATGATCCACGCGTTTCTGTTCCTCCACAGTCCCATGCGAGACCACGAAGGTGCCACTCGCGCTTGCATATTCCCCTTCGTCCAACCCGCTTTCCCAGATCATGGGCCACAATTTCAGTATCACATGCATCGAATCAACAATCTCGGTACGTCGGCGCTCGACTCAAATCCACTTGGTTAAATCTGCGAACGTGCGGCGGCGCAACCAAATACGCCATGCACGCTCCGTGGAAGATGCTGCTGCCGTCGCGCGTCCTTCCATCCACGGCGCTGGGTCGTACATGCTAACGATTGTCTAGCCCAGACGCGAATCACTGTCTTCCACACGTTTCACGACGAAGTCGACACGTACCGCGTCCACTGGTGGAAATGCAATGTAAGGTCCCATCGATGCGAGAGATTGTCGGTTCGTTGCGCCGCCATGCGTGCGCGCACACGGACGAGTTTCGATGCACGCGGCGGCATGGACAACCGGGCACGTTCGTTTCGAGGCTCTCACAGTGCATCGATTGCGTCGTAGGGACCGTGTCAACGCCGCCCGCCATACTTTGGCATGGTTAAACGAGCGATGAACCGCCCTCCTGGCCCCAGAGGTTTGACATGCTAACTCTGAGCTGGTGTCGAGCACAGCGTTGGCCTGGACGGTGTCTGTAGCTCGCAGTCAACGGGACGATGGGTTTGCGTAGACTCATGGTGGACAAAGCACGAGCAAGAGTGCGGCGGGACGTATACAAAAGTTCGAGACCCGCCGCTGAAACCTCGAAACGCGCACAAGATGGAGCGCAACGTGGCAAAGAAAGTCAAAATTGGCAGCGTTGAGCGCCACCAGCCGTCGATTGCCGCATTCTTCCCTCCGCACGCGCCACAGCCTGCGCAGCCACCGGTGAAATCGATGGACAGCATGGCGAGTACCGACACCACAGCCATGGAAACCCCACTCGAGCCAGCGACGCCACTGGGCTCTGCTCAGCTTTGCCATCGCTCGCGCACGGCTGTCCATCCACCACCAACAGAGATCCAACCAAAGGACGACGACGTCGTCATCATTGACTTGACGTCCATGTCGGATTCAGATTAAATACATGGCCGAGGCGCGGTGCGAGCGCATCCGCCAGCGACCGTCGTCCCCTTTCCTGACTTCTTTAACATCTTGTCCCCGAGCGCTCACGTCGGCGCTGCTAGTCATATACGAGCGCCGATGCGCACGACCGGTGCTCGGCTAGCCTCCCAGGCGATCGATCGAGCACCAGAGCGACGCACGTGCTTGGTGCCATCAAGGAGAGGCGTCCGACCTTTTCGCGAATGTCCCACAACACTGCTAGTCACGCAAAACAAGACGACGACGACGGGGGGGTGTATTGGTTGAATCATCGTTCGTTCCAAGCATCGTCGATCGCCGCGCCATGCCAACTATAAATACGCGGCCGCGGCGTCCAAATCGGACGCGGATTTCGAGCTCGCCAGCTTCTTCTTGCGCGATTTGTCCTTGCCAGGGCTCATGGCGCTCTCCCTACAACGTCCCGTGAGTTGGCATCGCGACGCTGCCACCGACGACGCGTACATGATGTCATGCATGTTGTCCCATTTGTTGGAGATGCGCATGTTGCCGACCGCTTCGGCGATCCGGTGTTTTCGAACGAGCGACTCTACGACAACACGTCAACAAAATCGACCACCGAACGACACACCCAACGCCAACAAAGCACGGCACGTCTCGATCGATTCGAGCCAAGTCGCTGCAAAAAAATCTGCCACACGATGGACTGGACAGTCCGTTTGGCCGTACCAAGCGCAATCTTTTTCCGCGCTTCAATCAGCGCTTGCTTCTTGAGCTTGATCATGCGGCTGCGCGAGTCTTCCTGCGAGATCTTTATCAACGTCTGGAGCCGATTGAATTCTTCGACTACGTGGGGGACATCGTCGTCGTCGCGGTGAGCAAAACGCAGCGGCAACTCGACCGGGCCGCGGCGGCGATGGCCCGCCATGTACCTTTCTTGATGCGCTCGACGTTGGCCTTTTTTTCCTCCAACGTCATTTCACGCTCAACGGATTTCAGCGCGCGGTCTTTCACACGCTCGTGGTAGACTACGTCCAAGTGCGATTCCTGCGGCGCCCCACACACATGACCGTCGATGAGGAGGCGTTCTCGTCATGCCAAGGCAACAACGCCGTGGAGAGCAACAAAGGTCGGCGCATGACGTACGAGCTGCGAGCGCTTCTCGACAATGGTCTGGACGCGCGCTTGCTGGTGGGTGCGTGCAGCTTCGACGCGCTGGACCCGAATTTCCTCTTCCTTTTTGTTGCGTTCGGCGCGCGCCTTCAAATCTACCCATGATGGCGTACGGTCGATCGAGGGGCGATGGCGACTGCCGCACGTACCCTGCATTTCTTTCTTGTGGACCTCCATTGCGCGCGCGGCCGCCAGCGCCTGTTTGGCATCAAAGTCCTTCTTCTTCTTCTGCATCACGTGCTGGTTTTGCTCGAGCGCCAACTGAATGCGCTGGTTGGCTTTTTCGCGCCTACACGAACGACTAGGACGACGTGCGTCGATCGATCGTACCGAATCAGCGCTTCCTGTCGCCGGCGCTCGTTGGCTTCCTCCATCTTGCGCTGCGCTTGTTTTTCCCGCTCGATCACGCGCCGCCGGTTCTCGAGAATTTTGTTTTCCTGCGCGCGACGTCAAGTCGGTGCAGAACCACGTCGGGCCGCCGGCGAGCCGACACCCCACTCGATCGAGTTGTTGAGTACCTGCTGCTGGAGCAGCTCCTCGGTTTCCCGCCGATGTTGCTCGGCCTTGAGCTTTCGGTCGTGCTCGCGTTCCGCCATTTCCTGGACAACACGATCGTGAGAGAAACTCGTGTGTCACCCGATCGGTCGTACGAGCTGCCGCTGCTTCTCCTCTTTGCGCATTTCTTCGAGCAGCGCCTTTTCCTTTTCCGCTTCGCGTTTGGCTCGTATTCTCCTTGCGACGGCCTCGGCGTCCTGCATCCATCCATCCATTCACTCGCAATCGTGTGGTCGACACGTACTTCGGCTTTTTTCTTGAGGATCTCGCGCTCGTGCTTGGCCGCCATGAGCGCAGCGCGGCGATCCTTTTTCTCCTTTTCCCACTCGGCCTTGCGTTTGGCTTCGATCGCTTCCCGCGCCGCGTTTTGCTTTTGGATCTCGGCCATCTTGGTCTCCATCTCAATGATGCCGGCGATTTCCCGCTCTTGGCTGTGGCACAGGTTTCGATTTCAAGGGCCGGGACCGCATCAACTCGACGACGCACCGAACTTTCATCGCGTGAAATCGCTTCTCCTCGAGCTCGACCATGGTCGAGTCGGTGACGACGACGGGCTTTTCGTCGGGCTCGGTCCGAAACACGTCAAACGGCGACGCGCGCTTCTACACCGGCACACGTCGCGTCAGCAAGTCGAGCATGCATGACGCACGGTTCGTTAGCCAAGCGAGAGCAGCACCGACGCCTGCATGCAGTCAATGTTTTCCAAGAAAGCATGCCAACGAAGCACATGCACGTGGGTGACAGACAGACTTTGGACGCGCTCGTGGCCATGAAAGCATTGCCACATCACCGCTACATCGACGCCGTCCCGGCAACGCATTCGGCACGAGCCATGGACATTCACCAAGATCCGCTCCATACTCGCTTCCGATCCCGGCATGCGGACCGCGGCAGCGACAAGTGCCGATCGCCGGCGGCAACGCCCCTCCTTCCAACAACCCGTCCACCCAACACAGCCACCAAATCAAAGCACACACCGGTCCATCGAAACAACCCATGCTGCAATGCGAACGAAGGCAAGCTCGTCACCCACACGCACACAATCGACGGCATTCAGCACAAGGCACGCAGACGAGAGAGAGGACGACCGAGAGGAAGAAGGAGGAGGTAGGTAGGTACATGAGGCATGGCAGGGTCGCCATCTTGTGGCTACAACAGTCACAACAACACAACGATCGAATGCACGAGCTGGGGCCCACCGACAGCATCACGCCAAGGCTCTCCCGACTCACACGCGCGCACGCGTGCCGGGCGAGCACCTGCACGCACGCATCGTCGAGAATTCGTGTTGTGTACCTTTGTCGGCGACGGACTCGCGAGCTTCTTGCTCAAGGGCGACGCTGTGAATCCAGACTCGATCAAGTGCAGCCGCTCCTTCTTGAGCAAGCCAATCTTCATCTGGCGGCCCTCTTCGAAATGGTGGAACCGGATCTGCGCCGCTTCCCGCTCAATCTCGTCCGACTTGCGCATTTTGTTGACAAAGTCTTCGAGGAGCCTACAAGGACATCCCACGTGAGGGTGAACAAAGGGCAGCTGGCCAGAGCCTTCAAGCGCCGCCACCATGGACCGAGTCGACGATCCGAGCAAGTACCTGGGCACGATCTCGTCGGGGTCGATCCCGGTGCGAAGGCACGCTTCCAGCGACCGCGGCGTCGACGGCCGCAGGCCTTGGGCTACCGCCTCGTCAAGAGACAGCGCTTTCTTCGGCATGTGGCGCGTCGTTATGTATGAGAACAAACAGAATCGGGCGGCGGCCTCCGGGCAGTCGGCGGGTTGAAACGATGGGGCGGATCGACCAAGCTGCACAGAGTTGCCCGAGAGGGACGTCGGGATAGCGTCGCTGCCGCGAGCAACCGCCGGTGGTGCCGTTTCAAGTGAAACCACACCTCGGCACGGCGGCCATCGTCTATTTTTACGGCCATGGCATCGCGAGCGGCGGTAGCGATCGAGTACATATAGCGCGCTACGTGGACGAAACCCTTGTGCCGCGTCCACAAAACCAACGTAGGAGAGGGTGGAAAGGAACGGCGTCGGCGCCGATACCAGTGTAGTACGTGCATGAGGCGGTGCATTGTGGCCGCGTGCATGCACAAAGCAGTTCCCGATCGAGAGCACGCTTGTATCCGCGAGGAGACGACAGCGCTGTCGACGAACAACCGTCGTGGTTGGATGCTGACAGAGACCACGATGCGTGCGACCACGGATGCATGGGTCGTTTGAGGACGTGGGGAGCTCGGCCACACCCGCGATGCCACTCGATCGCTGGCCCGTTGAAAATCCAAGATATATTACGCCATTTAGCAGGTCCCAGCGACGCCGGCCCCTAGTTGGCGCTGCGCTTCTTCTTTCCTCGCCGTTCGCGGCCTTTCTGCGCGTTCGGGTTCATGCGGCCGTACCCGACCGTGATGGCCGTTTGCTTTTCGGCTTTGACGCCCAAATCGTGAGCGACGTGCTCGCCAAACGCGCTCTTGAGCACCTACATGCCACTCGTCAAATTCTCGTCGTCGCGGCGACCGACTCCGCCACGCACCTTGGCCGACGTTTTTTGGCGCTGCGCCCAGATGCCATGCATGAGCTGGTCTTCCCGCAGCAAGAGATCACCTTGGCGGCCGCCCGTCGGCATCGGGAGCGAAAACTTGGACCCGCGGAGGTTCTACACATCAACAGCAGCATGACCGCCATGCTCGTTTCCGAGTCGTACCGCCGGTCGGTTCGCCCGCGTATACAGCGTCAACTGCTCGGTGTCTTTGTCGAGGCTGCACGCAATGCGCTCCATCAAGTTGTTTCCGCACACGGGGCAAAATTTGCGGTCGAGCTCGGTGGTCGTTTTGAAGCACGCGGCGCATTTGAGGATCCACTGCTTGACGCGGTGGATGACCATCCCGTCCGTGCTGAGGAGGTGGAGTCCCATTTGCACAAGGACATTCTACACGACGACGACGTCAGCCCAGCCAAATCTCCTGGCATCGAAGCCCCCTCTCGACGCGCCACCGCCTCCACACTGCGTGCATCCAGCACCTCCACACGCACACACATGGAAAACGCCGTCCACTCACGATAGGCGGCAGCAGCGAGAGAAGCCGCCACTTGAGAAGCGCCGACGTACCTGCATGGAATAATCGGTCGTGATGCACCCGACTTGGATAGACGCGTCGATGGCGTGCGTGAGCTTGCCGCTGCCAAACGGACTCTGCGCGAATTCGGCCATGTTGGTGCTGTTGATCCAGTTTTTGCCGTCGTCGCCGTCCGCGCCGGCGTTTGTGGACGCGCCAAAGCCTGCGCTGAGAATCCGCGACTTGACTGTGGCGTGGATGCGACGAGGGGCAACGACGTCCTCAGGGGATGTTTTAGCGATGGAAGCGTCGTCGTCTTCCGGCACGGTAGAAGGCATGGTCTTCTCGGGACGAGCGTCGAAAGACGGCGCGGTCGTTGTGTCAGAGTCTACCAGGACGTGGAGAAACCGGCACGCGTTGCCGAGGGTACACCCCGAGTCCGAGTTGAAGTATCGGCAGGGCAACTCGATCGCTGGCAACGGCTCGGCGTTCACGACAGCGTTGTCCTTGAGGTTGTGGCTAAATGGGCATGTCGATCCGTTGCGGCACCCGCCGGGACTCTGAATGTAGCGGCATCGCACCTACAACCGACGATGTACGCTCGTCGAACGGGAAGCAGGTCGCACCTTGGAAGCGGGGACCTTGGGGCCCGTGACCTTGGTCTCGGCGACCTTGGGCGTCTTGCGAATGTGGTCGGTGCCATGGAGTTCGCGTTCAAACATGTACGTCAGCGCCATGACGCGCAAGTCGGTCAGCGACAAGAACGAAAAGTCCCCCGTCAAGCGCGAAAACGCCACGACCGCGTCCATGTCCTTCTCGGACGGATCGCGCGTCTTGAGCTCCATCGGGAGACGTGCGACGAACCGACGGGACTTGGAGTCTTTGATTTCGGCCAGCACGTCGCTCGTCGTCCACAGGTTCTACACACACACACATGATCAGTCGTCGTGTGTGGAAGCCACGACCGACGCACTTCGGCCACGCTGGACAGATCCGCGCCCTTGATCAAAGCACCGGCATCGACCACGAGATGCGTCAACTTGTTGGCGGACGTCGTCATGGCGGCAGCAACTCGCGGAGTTTATGACGCCAGCAACACCAATCAATTCGAGGGAGGGGCGGAAGAACACGGACAGTTGATATGTTTCACTTTTATCAAGCTCCATTTCACGCCAACCTAGCAAACGCGACGGCGTTTTCGCGAATATATTGCAAAAAACACAGCTTTTGCACGAAATGCTTCAAATTTGAGGCGTTGTTTGACGTGGAGATGGTCGGATGTGTGGTCGTGCGTGGCAGAGGTGGTGTGCCGACGTTGAAGGCGACATTTCACAAGTGTGCAATTCCCAGCTGCGCGCAATGGCTACAGGCTCGACATGAAACGACGATGCCCGTGCTCTCTGCTCAACGGACATGCAACCCTCGGCATCGAGTTCACGCACAGCATACGTGGCGGTCTACATGACGTGGTTGCACCAACGCGCCAGGACGAGGTGACCTGACGACGGACGAAGGCGAGTTGCCGTGGGTGGGGTGTACACACAGCCAACAAGCCACGCACCACGTCGTCGATCCCATCGTTTTCGATATGTGTCTTTTCAGGAGCCACCCGATTTGCTTGAACGCTTCTTTCATGTGTCCACCCGCATGTACAACCGCCGCACGGCTCCGCAGCCGCCGACAGAGGCGAGTGTGTGGTCAGCTTCCGAGCCGACCCGACACGCTGCACGACTCTGGCTGCAGTAGAAATGCGCTAGCGTTGGCTTCCCTCACGAGCCACAATGCATGCACAATGTGCCGTTCGAGGACCACATAGACGCTTTTTCTTGGTTATGATAATCCATGGAGATCGCATTCTCTGCCGAGCCTTGTTCGGTGTCGTTGCCCGGGCGTCCATCGTGAGTGTGGCACCCGACTTGTCGCACGCCACATCGTTGCAACGGTGCAGCTGGACGACATGCGTGCTGGGTGGAGGGTTGTTTCCAAGCCGTAGAGGAGTGCCCCCCATGGCGCTCGCTCGCGGTGCCGACCGCATTTGTGCATGGAGAGTAAATTATAATATGTGGCGTGGTTGACGCTGGCTATGGAGGACTACAAGTTGAATGTGGTTCTGCAGCTGGCTTCGCTGGCTTCCTCGTCCATGGCAAGGTCCATCACGTTGCGCATGCTGTCGAATGCTGCGAGATTGGTCGTTCTTGTGGACTCCATGGCGCTCAACCATTCGAGTTTGCTAACGTCGTCGATGGAGGTTGGGTCGACGATGGCTCGTTGGGAGGGAAACAAGCTTCGAGAGCTTTCCACGGGACTCATCCACGCGATGTCAACCCCCATGGTTTGTTGCTGAATCATGCTGCGATACGATCGCATGGCTGTGACCATGTCCGACGGCGCGTCGTCGGCCACTGAAGAATGTTGGGGCGACATCACTGCATCCAGCTTGACATGGTGGACCGTTGTCGGCGGCAGTGCTCGCGACGACGCAGGCTTGGTCGGAACATTGATGTCCACGGCGACGGTGGCGGCGGTTGCCCTGGACGACCCGAGTTTCACGCATGGATGGGATGCCATGTTCGTCACCATGGACGGTTGCTTGCCAAAGTACACGTCGAAGTCGTCCGACTGCCGGGCAGGTCCAAAGTATGCCTGGGCATCGTTCGTCGTGACGACTTTGTCTGTGGACAGGGCCGCTGCGCCTCGAAGCGTATGTTGTTTCAAAAAGTAAATGCCACCGTAAACGAGAATTGCGCCAACGACGACGACACCAACGACCAGTCCGACAACGACGCCAGGTCTCAAGCCGTTGCCTTCCGAAGGAGGTGGCGGCGGTGTCGTCATCGTGGTCACCAGCTGCGCTTGGGCTGTGGCGGCCACGACCACCGCGATCGCAGCAGCGCGACACCTTCGATGGTCTGTCATGTGCAGGTGCGAATGCGAATTGCCATGGCCCAGACGACAGTCGTCAGAGAGAGGAAGCGGCCGGAGGGTCCGCGAACTGGAGCCGGAGCATGTTGCGTTGGCGCTGGGTGCGACGCTTTCGTGTTTACTCTTGAAGTTTGTATAGGGGCTGTTTCGCCCCATTATCTGCGAGCTCGGACATTCGAGGGGCGGCGAGTTTATACTTGAAGTTTGTATTGGCCTCGCCATGCTGCTGTCGGATTTCGAAACGCCCGCGGAGGGCGATAGGGTGGGGCGAGGAATTCCTTGAATCTAGACGAAGGTACTGTCTACGACTGCGGGGGGGGTTGTTGACCAAGAGCGCGACATGGAAACGAGGTGGGTTGCGGACAAAGGAGTACTAGCATGCGCCAGTGGCTGGAATCGATCGCATGACGCTGTTTGAACGCTGGACGTGGCGATATGGGGCTTGCCACCATGCTCGTGGGTGTGCGGTCCCTTGCTCGTTGTTACGAATATCGCACCGCTACGATTTGGTTCAATATATATATTTCATGCAAGATTATTTTGTGTGTTCTCGACTTACGTGGACGGTATTCATCAAGTTAAAAACATACATCCTGAGTTTACGTTGGGTACCTGTGTGAGATATATTGAACATGGGTCATTGTTTACTCCAGAGTTTGAAATATTCTTGATGGGATGTTTTGAGCAATTCGGTGCGGGTGGGCAGACGAAGGAAGCCTGTATTAGGTAGCGGACCGTTCTTCCAACGCATTGTACTGAACTTCGCACCATGTCAATATTTCTTGCTCTGTCGCACCCCCAAGTACATTTCGTTCGTTCTTACTCAACAGAGGATTCGTTAAAGTATGCTACCAGCGTTCACCTTTCATAGTCGGTCAAATAATTGGACGTTGTGGACTCACCACAGAAGTGGGGTTGGTGGGTTGTTCTAAACGTGCAATGCATTTCGTGACACAACGACGCTCGTAAATTTTTCGGTATCCGGACAATTCTCCAGCCCCTGGGGTGTTGCCCAGAGGAATGCGCTCGACGTCGTGCTTCGCACAGTCGACGCGCTGACGAGTCCACCGAGTGTGACCCCATGGCGAAATGATATGTTGCACGAGGCTAGTGGCAGGGAATTTCGAACCACCCCTGCTTGCTGGCCCGCCGTTGCGTGCTCTGCGCCGCGTCGCTTGAATGATGCAAATACAACGTAAAGTTACGTTCGAATTGTATAATACCAAGTGCGACCGAGCCCATCCATCGTTCCGTGTCCAAGCGATCGAGGTCAAGATTCATGAGCGTTTGGCTAGTCGCGCGAAGGCGGCGACCCCACAGCGGCTTGGACCAGACTCTATGCATGTCCCTCCATTTCGCGGCGACTTTATGTGATCATGGGTGTGCACCGCTAAGAAAACAACTTCCGCCTAGTGTTCATCAGTTCGACATGTGACATGTCAAACATAGCGAATGTTCTGGCCGGATTTGAATCAGATCATGTAAATCTGTTTGGAAATACAAATCTCACTAAAAATCCGGGCAGCTGTAGGTTAAATTTACAGTGCTGGGCATCAACCAGTCAAATCAATCGTAATTTGAATGAAAATCCCAACAAAGGCTTGAAATGTACATAGAATTAAACATTAAAGTCTTCGTCTGGTGCGACACTTGAACATCCAAGACACTTCGTGTCTCCATATTCGACACTGGTCGCGCCCGAGGCATTGTGTAAGTGCCCGTATCTGGTCCAGGTGGGAGCGCGCAAATATCAGGCGCATGTTGACACGCAAAACCTCTCAAGACGTTGCCTTCATATATACTCCGGAGTACGAATATATCGCAAAGGCGACCCCAGCAACCCCCCTGGCGCCACCACGGGCACCCCTACAGTCCTCCCTGCTCCCAACGCTAACAAACGTAAACGTCGGGAACGCCAAAACGCCAACCGCAAACTCGGCGCCCAAGGTCGTAACCGTGCTGACGACGCTCACCAACAATAAGCTCACGGCCACTACTGCATCCTCCTCTTTTTGCATAGCATTTTGAAAGGTCACATACTTAAGTGTAATGTATATCTTTCTCCGGAGTACGAATATAGTTTTACCACATAAGAAATAATAAACAGGGCATTTTTGTGGAGTGTCAGAAGTACGCTGGATGGAATAAAACCAAATTTCTTTTCAGAGGAAGTTTGGTTACAGGTTAAAAGCAATAAAACCGCCTCTTGCAACAATAAAACCCGCGCTTGTATTCTGCATTCTGTTCCTCCTCGCTTTCCTGCTCAATGATTATCGCGATGGATCATCTTCGCGGCCTCGTCGTAGAGGGCGTAGTCGTAGAATGCTGGCACGATGCTTTTGATCAAAGTCAGCTTGTCGACGCTCATTCGGGTCAGGCGGTTTCGAACCTTTGAATGTGGGAAGCCAAAGCTCGAGAGTTCCGCACGGAGGCGGCACTCGACGTCGCCATGCTGGTAGCTTGATGGCAATCTACCGCAGCTCGGGCCAGTACTGCTTCAACATTAGCTTGGCGCCGTTGGCCAGCATCCTGAAGCGCGACGAGTCTACGTTCTTCTCTTGTTCCGGCGCAATCGCAAACTCGGCCCACTACACGGCAATGGTCTGCGCTATCATCCCACCACGACTCGCCGTGCTCGTCGTCAATGGAGAACTTAACAAGAAGTCCTCGGCGACACAACTTATCAGTTCTGACGTACATAAGCTGTATTTTTTATATTTTACCCCCCTTCTTGAAACCATTTTGGGGGCGCCCTCAAATGGATATGAGATTCACAGTCAAAAGAACCTTTCATGACCTTGTTGTAGAAATCCCGCTCGTGCAGTCCCTGGCACGAGGTATACTCACAGTCAGCCAATCCAAGAAATTTTTCATGAAAAACCAAACTGTATTTGGAATACCACAGGCAAGTCAAGTGGGCGAGGCCGTAATAATATTTCATATCCGGAAAACACGTGAAGACATGCCCACTTTCCATAGTCCATCATGCATTGTGCAAAAAGCATTCACACATGAATCTCGTGATCTCGATCGAACCGCTATGCTGCAATTCCTCTAGACACGTTAGAGGGGTGATTGCACGTTCCCTCGTCGTGCATTTGTTGACGCTGCCGACACGTTGCATTGGTGTGTACGATGAATCAAGCGACAGGACATTCGCAACGTCCACGAAAATACGTCTAAAAAATGCTCTTGTGTTTTGTATGCTAAAGTGAGAACTCCTCGGGCTCCTCTGCAGACGATTTTTGCGGAACCTCAATATTTGAGTTGGACAAGTACACTGTAAGTGACACGGCGGTAGCGCTGGGAGGAGTCGTGGAAGGGACTACACGTCCTGTAAGTACATCTTTTCCCATCTTCCTTCATTGGTCGGCGATGAATGGCCAGTCAACATCGTCCACTCACCATTTTGCTCGAGGCGCTAGCTGCGGGCAGCCAGCGCGGCGTGGAGGATTGTCAGTAGAGTCAGTAGAGTCGTACTTATCCAAATATTGATTACTATTGAAAATTTCAATAAATTTCACGATTTGAGGAATTTGATGGATTTTTACTTGATGGGAATTCACCACAAGGATGATTCGTCGGGCAAGTCTACTTCACAACATCGTTTTCGCCAAAGAGGAAATGGTGATCGTGATCTTTCCATTCCGTTTGCTGGCTTCGCCACACAACTTCCAAAGACTTGTTTATCTAACGATTCAAAACTCCACACGACTAGGTGGAAACGGATCAGAGCAATGGTCGAGTAATCGTTGTGGACGTATCGGTTGTGATTCTTTTCACATAATTATCCTGAGAGCAGAGAGTTTAAACGCAGTTTTAGCGTTCCTTCCGCATGAAGCGGATTATCCGGATGCGTTATAGAATTATGAGAAAAACCAGAACGAGGAACACGTTTTTTGTCCGGGGAATTTTATTACACGGAGTAACACGGCCACGTGACAGTGCAATAATAAAATAGATTTACAATTCGTCAAAGTTTTGCCTAAAAATAGGTCGATCGTCCTCTGCAACATCAGCCCACTCTTCCACATATTCCCAACCAAGATGACATCGTCGACGTCGGGGCCGTCCGCGTCGAAACGGGAGCAGATGGACATGCATCGAGAGTACATGAAGAGATATCAGCAGCAGGCATCGCACCTCACAGCCGAGACGGTCAAGTACAAAGACTACTACGAGACGCTGGGTGTTGCCCGGACGGCCACGCACGCCGAAATTCGGTCGGCATACCGCACGCTCGCTTTGCGCTTCCACCCCGATCGAAACCCATCCAAGGAGGCTGAAGAACGATGGGACGGTGTGCCTGCCGCGTACGCAGTGTTGAGCAACCCGAACGACCGAAGTATGCACCGCACCATACCCTCCTCTCTCCAAGGGATTCCCATTTCACGTTGCTATGTTAGGCGACTATGACGCGTCCCTCGAGACCCGCGACGCCCTCGTCCTGTTTTACTCCACGTACAACCCCGCCAAGCTCGATCAGTGCACGATTCAAGCCGTGATCGACGGCTGGCACGGACGCGAAGTCGAGTTGTTCCGCATGCTCAACGACAAGTACGAGATTGCACCGCATCAAGGGACCAAGTCTGGCAAGGACGTGTGCGACATCTTGCTGCCCGAAGACAAGGCAGCATCCATCGCGCGGGACCACTTGGCAAGCGCCGAAGTCAAGCCGGCGTCGGTGTCATTGTTTGACTCACTGCTGTCCATGACGCAAGGCATGTGTGGTTGCGCCGCCAAGACGTACTACGAAGTGAACTCGCAAAGTCCAGGATTCATCGACATTCCGAGCAACTCGAACACGCCGGGGACGGCGCCACCGGCCGTCGTGGGCGACGGGAAGAAAGTGGTCGACGAAGACGCCAAGCGTAATGCCGCGGAACGTGGTGTGGCCGCGACACCGGCATCGACACTGACAGATATTCCGCTGGACCCACCCGTCGCAGTGCGTGGCGCTGGGTTTGCCACGGCCGTGTGACCGCAATGCCGCGACGCCACGGCGGCGATGGCGAACAGGAAGCATGTGTATTTAGAAAGCATGGCGTGGGGTTTTTAGTTCGAAGTTTGGATTTTTCGTTCCATGTGAAGGGCAGGTTGACCACCGGGACAAGTGCGCGCCGCTCTACGAGCCCCGCACGCTATATCTATTTGGATGAAATTGCACGCCCAGTCCGTCGCCCGCCGATGGGTTGCTGCGCGCCGCGACCAACTACGACATGCCGCCGTTCCCCATCTGTTTGAAGCATCTAATTCAAGACATCCAGGACGCTGGGAGCGTGACGAAGGGCTAGCCACCAAGATGGCAATGCGGTCGACCGTGAAGTGCGGGCTGACGACACATGCATTTGGGGACACAAGCGTGGGGTGCACGGCGGCCGCACAAGGTCGAACCCTATCTCGCTTGCGCTCCATGCAGCAGCAGCAGCAGCAGCACATGGCGACGTCAATCATGTCAAGGTTTTTCGCATTCAAGGTACAGTCGTTCATGTGTCATAGCAACCAGTTGGATTCGTGGTCGTCGGGCAGTTTAAGCGTCCACAGTCGGTTCGCCGGGTTCAGCACGGCGTAGTCTACGAGAGACAACGGTCAGGTTCCGTTGAGGCAACCACACACTGCGATCCATCGCAGGTCCAAGCAGCGCCATGGTTGCAGAGGGATGGAGGAGGCACGACGGACCGGTCAAGAGCGTTTTTGCCAACATAGCAGGGATCGCATACTTTTGAATCACGTCATTCCGCGAGATGTGCACGGCGTTCGCGAGCTACAAGTTGGCCGGAACGCGTTAGTGTTGTCGATGTGCATGTTGCAGAACCACCACAACGCGTGGCCACGATAGCTGGCTGCGCCATTCCGAACCATTTGTGCACGACCCCCGCATGAAGCCAGACAGTCCAACCAACACGAGCTACGCAGTAGGACGCACCTCGGCGACGATCGCGGCGCGGAAGTCAGGATGGTCGGGCAGCCGCGACGATTTGGCCACGACACAACCACGGACGATGGTGGCGACGCGTGGCAACGCCGCGTGGATTTCGTGGCGACTTTCCAGCGGCAACAACTCGCAGAGCTGATTGAAATGAAGTACTTTGTACGTTTGCAGGACGGCAAGGACGCGATCGTCGAGCGACGCCGATTTGTTCATGTTCCCAGTGGAATTCAAACCTGTGTCCGCCGCCTTGTTGTCCATCGCGGTGGCGACGGAGACCGCGTCCGGCTCGTCTTGGCGATAACTCAATGCGTTGAGGTAGGCTTGGGGCGTCACGTCAAATGGCACGGGCACCTCGACGTCACTGAACAACTGCTCGAACTCGTCTTCTTCTGTCGGGTTAATCGTCAAATCCATCCACTTTTCGCTCTGGATTACGCTGCGCTTGTACGCGTATGAGTTTTGCATCGCTGCCAGTGCGCGCTCGGACTGCCGCTTGACGACCTGCACCTGGACTTCTTCCGGCGCTGCTGCGGACGTCGGAGCGACTGGAGTCGACACGTCCATGTCGTTGTCGTCCTTTTCATCCTCGTCGTCCAAATGGGACATGGTCGGGCGCATTTGCAGGATCGACGTCACGGGCGTCAAGTGCAACTGACCGTCGCGAAACACTCCCACGGCATAGTTGGAAACCGGTGCAATCGCGCTGCTTTGCAAAGTCATTCGCGACGGCATGTCCATGTCGTCGTCCTTGTTGTAGTGATCTTCCGTGTGTACGGGGTAGTCCAGCGTCAGCATCGAGTTGACTGGTTTGTACTCGGCGTGGACGGGTCTGCTCGTCATGGGGCGATACACTGGCCGCAGCGGGAATTGCACGACATGACTACACAGAAGCGACAGGGGATGAGAATGCAGAAGGTATCAAGCGCTGCATCATGGATATACATGCTGCCGCGAAGGATGTCGGCCAAATGCACGGGGATCTCCCGCACCACGGGATCATCGGTGGCGTCCGACATGTTTGTTTCACTGGTCCGCGCCAAGTTTCAAACGTCGTGGAATTTTAAATAAGCCAGCAAACTGAATCCTAATTTGAAAAATGTTCATTTTATCACGTGTATGTCATTTAATATTGAGTTGATCATTGGTATTCTGTCGAAACAACGACGTGGCCAGTCGAGAACTCCACCGTCCATGCATGTAGGAATTGCGTAGCGGTCGCAGATTCGTGGAGCTCCACTTGTCGATGGACTTATGCGACGTTGAATACAAGCTGTCGCAATGCAGTACTTGGCGAACTCGATCGACGCTGGTATTCCTGTGGCGTGGTTTTTAAATGCACTTGATATGTTTTCAAAATCCATTTAAAACATCCTCACAAAATATCTTCGTCAATCAAGAAGATCGTCATCATGTTCAAAGTCAGGTACAGCGCCGCGCGCCGCCTCTCGGTCGTTCGTTCATGGGGATCATGCGCGCGCCATGTAGTAAGTATCGCAACGTGCTTGGGTCCAACGTCCCGCGGGAAGAATGGTACGAAGAGCTGCAACTCGATGCAGATCGGCTAGACTTGTACCCGATCGCTGCAACGAGTTCCCAATTCGCATTTCCGTCGCAACTAAATGGTACACAAGCTTCCCTGTTAATGCCATACCGCCCGCTAAAGAATGACGAGCAGGTGGAGCGTGCATCGAGATCAAACCCACAAGCGACACGGGCAAAGCCCATGCGATTCAAAAGGTAATGCCTCCCTTCGTGCATGCTGTTTCGACGTCACGGACGTCCATGTACAGCCAACGTCGCTCCTGAAAGGACACACCCAACGCGTGAACGCGTTGGCGTATGCAACGTACCTTCCGTCGTCTTCAACTTCCATCTTGGCGTCGGGCGGGGACGACACCACGGTCAAGGTGCGCGCCATGTCACGTCCATCCTACATACCTCTTTTGTCGCTCATAGCTGTGGGACACGTCATCGTCGATCGAATCGAGCGTCTGCCTGTGGTCATTCGAAGATGCAGCGGTCAACACACGCGTCGTCGGGCTCGCATTCCACCCGTCGGCGTCGGACGTGCTCGCAGTCGCCATGTCCAAGACGATCGCGGTGTTGAACATACAGCGTCAACAGGCTATGGTGCCGACGTCCTTTGCTCACCCCGACGTCATCACGGGCTTCACGTGGAACTACGACGGCAGGTAAGGGGTCGACCCGCCGCCGCGATTTCTCCGGTCGAGTGTCGTGGAGGCGATCGGCAGCGAAACACGGCAGAGAGCGCCATATCGACGACCGCGCCATGTCCAATGCGTCCCCCGCCCTGCTTTGTTTTTTGGCTGCACTGCGTGATGCTGGCTAGCGATGCCGTCTTCCATCTACACACGTCGTCGACTTTTTTCGTTGACTCCCTGGGAAACAGAAATGACCGGAATTGTGTGTAGTGCAGCCGCGACGGTGTGCCAAGACAAGTTGATCCGTGTATGGGACCCTCGCGGCGATGGGACGGTGGCGACCACCAAGGGCCACCAAGGCCGCAAAGCAGCCGCGATCGCGTGGCTCCAGCCGGACGTGTTTCTCACGGCCGGGTTCAACACGCTGCAGGAGCGCGAATTGATGCTGTGGGATATGCGCAAGCTCGACAAGTCGGTCGGTCGCGAGCGCGTCGACACTGGCACTGGACTACTCATACCAACGTTCGACGAAGATACCAACTTGCTCTTTGTGGCTGGTCGGGTACGTCGTGTGGCTGGCATGTGGTGTGCAAAAGACGATTCAATTCGATCGTTGGTCGCATGCTCGGAGCAAAATTGGCATGCGCGAGAGCGGGTTGTTGCGATGGCCTTCCCGATGGCGACTTGCAGGCCGTGGCATGCCGTGATTTGTCAGAGGGCACGCATTCGGACGAGCCGTCTCGAGTCGTTGGGGTGGACTCAACAACTGGATGCCATGCGTTGCTTTCAAGGGCGTGACCGCGCCATGCTGTTGTGGCTCGGCCAAGTCGACTCTGGGATGCGTTCAGCAGCCACGTCCCGGTTTCGATCACGATTGGATTCTGTGTGCAAGTGGCATGGGGTGTGAATCGCATTGTGTGTTGTTTTTGTTGTTGGCTCGCCGGCGCTCGTCTGCCGCACCGTCCAGAGGATGCAAGTGGAGCATCTAGCGCTCCTTCCCCCATGTAGTCATCATTGCTGGATCGACTCATGCGGGCTGTTTCAGGGCGACAAAATCATTCGCACGTACGAGATCAACGTGGACAAGGCGCCTGCGTTCTCGCCGCTCCAAGCCACGACGTCGTCTCGGCCGGCGTGGGGAGTCGCACGCGTCCCCAAGCGCGCGTGTGCTTTGACCTCGTGTGAGGTCGCGCGGTTGTTGGTGGTGGAGCAGGGCAACGTCATCGAGCCGATCTCGTACACGGTGCCTCGTCGCGACGCTGTCAATCAGTTCCAGGTGAGTGCCCACCGCGCGTGGCGTTGTGTGATGGAGACTTGTGGGTGCGGCAGGCGGATCTGTACCCCGATTCAAGAACGAGCACGCCAGCGTTGACGGCGGCAGACTGGGCCAGCAGACGCGATGCGGCGCCTCTCTTGGGTGCAGTGGTTCCCGCTGCATCTGGGACCGCCGGGGCGGCACTCCATGGCGCGATCGATGTGGCCAACACAAGTTGGAATGCAGGCGGCGGATGGGCAAGTGCCGCGCCGCCTCCGACAGCGATCCTGACACCAGACATCGATGCCCCGGCAACTCAAGCAGCGCCGATCAAGTTCGAGCTGTCGGAAAAGGCCAAAAAGCTGGGGTCGATCCAAGGCAACAAGGTATATATTGCGTCGCAAAATTCACAGCTCGACTCGCCCCCTGTCACCTGTGCTGTGCCTAGTTCAAATACATTACTGGCAAGACGATGGCCCGGTCCGAGTCGTTCCTGAACGTCCCGTCGTCGGATGCGGCGCTCTTGGTCGCAAATGCCACGCACTGGGCGACGGCAATCGTTGGTACAGGCGGCCCCGTTCTCGTCCATCCGCTTGGATCCCCAGGCAAGGTACCATGTCGTGTGGTTTCGATGGGGTGTGCGTGGTTTGGGCGCGAATGCTGGTCTTGTGCGATATAGCGCTGCCGTCGAGACGACGCTGCCATCGTGATGGAGCTGTCCGTAGGTAGATCATGGCGGCATCGTGATCAATTGCCACAAGCTGCCCGTGACAGACTTGGAATTCCATCCATTTCGACCGCAGTTGCTCGCGACGGCCTCTGACGACTGCTCGATTCAGGTACGGCAGCTCTCGACTTGTCGAACATGCGACCAGCGCTCCACGTAGCTGTCGGACTATACCAACCCGAACGAGCGCGTGGTGGCGTCACTAAGCGGCCACGACAAGGGCATCCGGTGCGTCGCCTTCCATCCCAGTGCCAACAACGTGCTGGCGTCGGGCGCGATGGATTGCACGATTCGGTTGTGGGACGTCGGCGCGCAAACGGCGCGTCAAGTGATTCAAAAGTTTGACGACGCTCCGTGGAACGTGTCGTTCAACTTTGACGGGACTTTGCTCGCGACAATTTCACGAGACAAGGTGTGTGTAGGCCGCTTGGAAACGGGATAGGAGGTAGCGGTGCTGATGGTGTCGCGTTCGGCTAGGTCCTGCGCGTTATCGACCCACGCGCCAACAGAACCGCCGCCATGGCATGCGCTCATGACGGTACAGTGCGCTTGCGAACGCTTGGGCAGCGCGTTTGTGGCGGCAGCGCATTCATGATGACGGTGATGCCATGTTGTTTATATTCATAGGAGCCAAGGCGCAAAAAGTGCTCTGGTGCGCACAACATCTCTCGTCGTCGACGCTCGTCACGGTATGTGGTCCCATTGTCGGCATGTCTGCGACAACGGGGATGGGTTTGCTACTAGGTCGGGTTCACTGCGCGCAGCGAGCGCCAAGTGTTTTTGTGGGATGCGCGGAATCTGCTGGACCCAGTGTGCCAAACCACGCTGTACGTGACAGGAGCGGTCGGTGGCGACGTGATGGCGCTGACGACGTTGTTTCGGCAGCGACACGTCGGGAAGCGCGCTCCTGCCGTTTTACGACGAATCGGCCAACGTGATCTACCTCGTCAGTCGCGGCGACCGCACCGTCATGACGTACGAGATCGATGCCGCGGTACGGCCCAACCGATTCACTCTGTTGCGCGTGCGTGCGCCGCCATCGTCGCGCTGGTCGGCGATTGCGTGGCTGATCGAGTCGACGTGTGTCATTTCTTTGGAATGCCATGCGCGCTCACGTTGACTCGTTGCACGGGTTGTTTTCACCACGTAGGCTGGGACCGTCGCACCATGCGCTCCGTTTGCATTCACCGGCGCGCCGATTGCCGGCGCCGCGCTCTTGCCCAAACAATCGTGCAACGTCCGCGTACGCGCACATGTGTCTCCAATTCTCTCGACTGGGCTATCCACATCACGCTCCTGTCGAGTGTAATTGTGCCTGACGTCGTAGGACGTCGAAGTCGCCAAGTTTCTCTTGCTGACCAAGGCAACGATCGAGCCCGTGACGTTGTCGGTGCCCCGCGCGGACAAACTCAAGCCATTTTTTCAAGATGACATTTACGGCGTCGTGCGCACGTACTCGACGGGGGTGTCGCCGGACGCGTGGTTTCGAGGCCACGACCGCGCGCCGTCGACCGAGTCGCTGAATCGATCTGGTACTGTCTCGCGGCATGCACGTCACACAACAGCGACATTGATGCGTGTGGCGCAGGCATGCCGCTGCTGTCGGCACGCGAACAGGACGTGGTCGTTGCTGTGCCCAACGTGATCGAGTTTCAAGCGCAAAAGGACCGCGAAGACCACGCACGCGCCGTTCGCGATCAACAGATTCAGCGACTGCATGCACTCGCGGCGCAACCGACGCTGCACCATCAAGGCGCTGCTGTCCATCCCGACGATGACGACGATGACGACGACGATGGATGGGACGACTAGTAAAGTCCGTTAACAATGTTTTCTACAGCGTGCGGAGAAGCGCGGGGGGGCGGTAGGTGCTTGGCCTGTCGTGGGCTGCCGTCGCGCTGTCACCATGGCGGCCGTCCTACGTCAGCAGGATGAGCGGCGGCGGCCGTCGGCAGACATTGCGTCGACGGCTGGACACACACACACAACAATGGGATGCCTCGTACGTCGTTCTCGAGGAGGGTTTGGTACGCGTCCACGAGATATGGGCTGGCATCGCGTAGTGGCCGAAACGAATCGCCTGGCGTGTGTGCCACCGGCATGGCCGGCGGCGCTGCATGCTGGGCCAAATTGTACACTCCAATCAAGATGCCTGCGCCGCATGCACCGTGAGCGACGCCACGGCGGTCGATGGTTGGTACGTAC
The DNA here is from genome assembly GCF_000520115.1 of Aphanomyces invadans. NCBI lineage: Eukaryota > Oomycota > Saprolegniomycetes > Saprolegniales > Verrucalvaceae > Aphanomyces > Aphanomyces invadans. Next base: position 171,599 of record NW_008580159.1, read on the forward strand.
ACCAGAACGCGAGCACAAACGACACGCTTTGAAAGAACGCCAGCCGCGCGACGTCCCCGTACAGCACCATGCCGCCGACCGCGCCAAACTACAACGGATGGATGACATGCCATGGGGCCATGGACGCGACCCGCACCCCGATCCAAAACACTTGAAACACGGGAAACACCATCGCCATGTCGCCCAGCATGAGCGACTGGTTGAACCAGTGGACTTGCACGCCAATCGTGGCGGCCATGCCGGCGAAAAAGATGAACGGGAGCGGGTGGTTGAACTGGTTGCGGCCGTGCAACGTCGTTGTGACCATCTCGGACGCGCACTAGAAGCACCGTCCGTTTGAAACGTGACGATCCATGTCGAGACAGAGCGGCGGCGACGGTGCTGCATCGCTCGCTGTACCTTGCCCAGGAGCATCGACAGCGACCCCATGATCCCAGAATTCTACGTCACGTGCCCACGTTCGTCAAGGTTGGCCGCCTCAACGACATGCTTACAATCGCGTACAAGAGCGGCTGCACGCACACCTGACCGCTTGCTTGGTCCATGTGCAGGAACCGACGTACCCGTGCGCTGGTTCCCAACGACGTCTACGGTTGGTTGCGATGAGGTCGTGGCGGCAAAAATTCGGAGCATGGGGTGGAAGGACCGACGGGAATGGCGGCGTGGACGTCGCCGCTACGGATGATGGAGTGCATAAAGTAGATGGCGGCCGCGACAAACGCCAAGTACGCCAGGACCGACGGGCGTTGAAACTTGACCACGAGCTGCCGCAACACACTTGAATTCGTGGTCCGATCGAACGAACGGCAGACTACCTGTTCGACATTGTATTGTTCGTCTTCGGGAGAGCACAGAGCGATCAACGTGACGCCGAGAAGGATGCAACATGTTCCGTACGCATCGCGCAAGGTGAAGGTCTCGCCATGCCAGATCGTCGAAAAGAAGACGTTCGTGAGGACGGTCGTGCCACCGCCGACGGTCGCGACGAGGGACTGCGTAGCAAAGCTACAACGATCCATCAGCACGATGAAGCGCACGCCGTTGTCGTTGTTGGCGATCGTGGGTCGATTGCATCAATACCTCAACGCTTCGAAGTCCCCGATCGACCCGATCACGACGAGTACCATCCCTAGAATCCAATGCTTGTGGACAAAGTACACTGATGTCGACGAGTTCTCCTTGACATGTTGGGCCGCGCGTGCTTGGCGTTGATGTGCATGCTTTTGCAACTGCACGCCGAGGTTGGAGCATATGCCTGCGGTGATCGTGATCCACATCCCAAGCGCGTTCGACCCCGTCAAGAACGTTGTGTCCAACACGAGCCCCTCGTTGTTGTTGTGTTTGGCACCGCCGACAACGGTCGGGCCATGGTCCATGAAGCTAATGCCGTGCGTTTGCGAATGGAGGTGGGGGGTGGCGCTGACAAGCAATCGAGTCGACGAGGGTTGCTCCCGATGGAATCGCCGAACCTTCGAAGATATCGCGTTCGCGACGTTTCAAAAATGCACAAAATATCGAATATTTACGTTTTTGATGAGTTTCGAGTATATACCGAATCGACGAACTATACTTTTGACGACCGTCAGTTAGATGAATCATTTATATATATGAATTGTTGGAAAATTTGTGTGCTGATGGGCCCAGTGCAATATGGCCCTGACGAGGCATGTATGCGTTGTGGCATCGCCAGCAATGCTTTGTGGCCCAGAGACAACTACATGCAATGAGCGGGACGGCGAAACTTGCTGAAGCCGATTTTGTGGCTCATTGGACTAGCGGTCGTCCCACGCGCCGCCACTGGGATTCCAAAAAGGCCCATGCAGGCACAGGCATTGTGTGTACGATGATTTTCCGATGTCATTACCGTCGCAACGGCCGCATTGTCCTTCTCTCGACGTTCAGTTGATACGACCTATAGCCACACCGAGCCTAAAAGGACACGGAGCGCTCGTCGCTGCGAAGAAAGGTCGCGAGTTTGTCAGGTTGCACGAGCTCCAAACGAAAATGCGAGCCACAGTAGTATATGCAATTCCCAGAGTGCGTGGGTCCCGCTCAACGACGAAATGCCGTAGAATTTCTTGATAAACAAAAAACGCCGACCAGCGCATCGCAGCTGGTGAGGTATCGGTACGGCGGCAGGATTTGCCAGGCCCTTCAAATGCCATCCTGATCATCACAAAGTTACCCTCGTGCCGTCGTCACGAATGGTCCAGGCCATGCACTTGAAGACTACAGTGGGGTTTAGATTTGAAAATGGACGTTTTTACAATTTCGCATATTTTATGAAAAAATCGGCAATGGCGCGAAATTGGGCGATAATCCGGATAAAAGTCCGGATAATGAACACATGCGTGTTCAAAAAGTTGAAAAATTCGCCACCCCAACGAGGGCGGCGGAGGCAGGACAAGCGGCATACGCGGACGGACACAGCGGCCTCTTGTCGGTGAATACTTTTGATACGAACATGCAGACCGATGAAGACAACGACGTCACGTCACCCACGACTGGCGTCAAGCCGGCAACAGACGTCATCCACAACAATTCGTCGACGTTGTTGTTGACGGACGACGTTGACGTCGAGGCACGAGACGACGGACCATATCGCGTGCAAAAGCGACAACGAAAGGCGCATGTGACCACAGACACAGGTGTACCTCTCAATGCATCTGCGGCGACGGAAGTGTCGGAGAAATCGAATTTCCTCAGCACGAACACACAGAAAGCCAAGGTGAAGAAGCGCGGGTTTTCGATCGCACACGAGTTTGAGCGTGAAATCAGCGTATCCACGAGTGTCTCGATACCGCTGGACCTTCAACCGTCCAGTCCTATCCCGTCTTCGACGGCCCCACCGTCCTCGTTAGATCTGTTCTCTCCCAAACCTCCCACGCCCGAGAAAGTCGCGCCTGCCAAGGCCAACACCACTACCGCGAGAGCTCACCGACGCGAAACGATATCTCCAGACCGCGTTCCGTTGGAATCTGAAAGCCATGCTGGGCCTGGCAGAAGGGACACACTCTCTCCTGATGGGTTACAAGGCATCCAGAACCTCGTCCTCGACGAGTCATCCCAAGAAAGCGACCGCGTTGACGGCATGGACGACGACGAAAAAGATAGCTTGGAGAGCAATGCACGCTCGACATCCGCCAGTGAGAGGAGAGCGCGTTCGTCGGCATCGTACCACGACATGAAGCATGCAGTCTCGGATGAACTTCGTTCCAATTCTTGGGACAAGTCCCTGACAAGTCCAACAAACAAAAGCTCTCTCAGTGCAAGTCGTCCAGAAGATCACGTGTCGCGGCGATCCACTTTGGATCCAGCAGAAGTGGCAGGCATTTTTACAGGTCGTGACTCATTGCTCGTGCCAGCGACAGGCCGCCGAGAAACACTCGACCCACTGGAAGCCTTGGCGGTGCTGCAAGGCGGCACATCGTTCACCCACGACCCTACCACAGCAGTCGCCCCTGCAGACAAACCACCTCACGAGCACAACGACGTTGCAACGAAAGCTGCCGAGTCGGCGGCCGCGACCACAAGGGATACCGTCAACCCGGCCGACTTGATGGCGCTTCCAATGGACAACCACGATAGCAGCGACGACGAGAACCAAGTGCTCGGGTCGTTTCGAGTCGAGACAACCGATGGAGAACGGCGTCAAGGCACACACAGCGCACCACAAGATGCTGCTATCAACGGTATCTGACCGCCGAATGTACGATTCTAAACACCATGTGTGCTCGATTAGAACGCAATCGGCTGTCGGTAGTGACGACGTCCAAGCCAGCGAACCTACCATCAGTCGCCCCACCGGTTGCGGCCGCGAGGAACCACCAAGGCCAAGTTGTGACAAAGCCAGGCCCCCACCCGTCCCTCTTTTCTCCTCCCATGCGGCGGAACCAACCCGTACGTACTGCACACTCCATTCTGTCTACGAATTTGTCTGCCCCGCGGCGGTCCATCCCCACGAGAGACTCCTTTGCGAGCGGCGAAACCACTGCCGCCCTCGTTGCTGGGTCAAGCAATCGGCGTGTGTTGTGTGGGCTCTTTGTTTGAGACGAGCACTTGGTAGACGCCGCTGAAGAGCTGCCTGAGTGCGCGGAAAATGGCCGTCCCGAAGAAAGCCGACGACCCCACACCGACCAAATCGGTCGTGTTTGGGTCCCCACGCGGCGCCGAGTTTCGCCGGAACGACCCGTCGACGTCGATGACTCCGATGTGTGCGCAGCGGACCAAGGAAATGTTTCCCCTAGACAAGATGGACAGCGACGAGGACGAAGTCACGTCGGAGAACACGAGCATCTTGGACGAAGCGGATCACTTGATGGACAAAGACGAGAGCGATGACGAGAACCAGAGCTTGTCGTTTCCGTTTGGAAGTATTCGTAGCCCGACGCGCAAGCGAAGCCGCGCCAGCAACGGCGGCATCAAGGGGTTGAGTCCCCTGGACGCCATGGCCGACGCCCGACGGTACGTCTCGAGATGCACGTCGTGTGCGTACAAACTCCTGACGGAAACGTACGTGTGTGTGTTGTTCGACGATGCAGCCAACGCCGCGCGTCGATCGGAGTAAGCGGCCTGCCCCCTCCCCACCTCCCGTCATCGGCGCTCAAACCGTCCCGGCGGCAGTCGCTCTTGGGCGTGAACGTTATGCAAAGCAGCGACTCGTTGGTGATCGGCAGTGCGAAGAAGAAGCCTCGACGAGGTACGATTCCTGCTCGGTTTGTGGCTGACGCAGCTGATCGAGGCGGCTCACCGTTTTCGTGCATGGTGTAGCCACGACCTCGATCGAGTCGTCGTCGTCGGATGACATGGACATCACTGGCGATTACTCGAACGTGGCGAGTGGACCACCATCGTCCAAAGCCACCGCCCCCGACCTCTCGAATGGCCTTGGGGACTTATGGAATGATAACTACACCCCCCCAAAGACCGCCCAGTTAACCGTTGAAAGCTCGGACGATGACGAGGATCAAACTCTCGAGCTGGGGCCGGTGGGCCACCTCCAAGGGGACGCAAGTTTGTTCGCGATCAAGCACACAAGTATGGCTTCAACGACTACGGCGGTGTCGGCCACGACCCACTTCGTGTCGGAAGTCCAGACATCGCTGCATCCGATTGCCGAGGGCGAAGAAGGTGGGTCCTCGCGCAGCAGTTTGCTCAGCCACCTCAGTCTGAGTGACGACGATGACGACGACGATGGTCCCGACGACCCCAACTACGACGCGCAACGTGAATCACTCGTCATCAACTTGGGCGGCAAGTTTGACAAGATGGGATCGTCGGGCAAAAAGAAAAAACAGAATCCATCACCACGGGCGCCCACCTCTCCTTCGTCCATGTCCCTCGAAGAAGCGTCTAGTCGGCCAACATCATCCATCGATGCGATAGATGCCGTTGCATCATCGCCGACAGCGACGGCCGTCGATCTGTCGCTGGGCTCACCGTCACTTGATCCGCCGCAATCCCCGACCAAACCTGCGACGATGCCAGCGTCCCCTGCCGAGCAGATCGCCGACGTCCCTGCAGTGCCGTCGTCGCCCCTTGTCACGTTTGCGGAATTCCTTGCCGCGTTGTCCCTCGATCCTGTCGAGAGAACAGTGCAAAGCGAAATCGTCGCGTGCTCCAAGCTCTTGGTCGTGACGCCCGTGCTGCAACACAAAGATCGGTGGACCCAAGCCATGGACGAACTCTCGACATGGTTATCGGAAATGTCGGTGGAACGCGACCGAGCTGTAACCAAGGCGATTCCATCCTACTTGGCAAAGCTCGTGCAGTCGAACGCGGTGCCTCAAGATGAGGTGCTGGCGCTGTACGAAGCCCACTTGCACTCGGTGTTGGCAGGATGGTATGCGTGGCGAAAGCGGATGGAGTCGCCGACGCACTGGTCAACAGCTCTCACGGCCGTCGAAGCTGACCTGGCCGCGCTGCAACGTCTCCGCATCGGTCGCGACGAAGCGCACGAGCGCGCCGCAGTCCAGAAGCTCATGGCCAAAGAACTGGACATGGAGCGATCCCTGGAATGGATCCAAGAGCACCAAACCCTTCGCGCCGAAGCGGCAAGTCGCATCGCGAAATTGGAAAACGAACTTGAGACGCTACAGCTCACATTGGTGCAGCACGACCACGACATTGCGCTGCATCGCATGAAGCTCGATGAGACAAGTGCCGCCGTGTCAAACCAAAAGTTGAACGAAAGGATACACCTCGTCCAAGAGCGCGAAGACCTGTACCACATCGCGTCGAGACTGTCAAAGTGGGCGCCCTCGACGGTCTCGGCCGCCGCGCTGGAGCTTCATTTAACAATCAAGTCGCTCAACTACATGGACGGGATCACGGTCCGCGTGAAAATCGACTTGGCACAAGCAGGCACGACCCGCGACAAACCTGTCGACGTGAATGTGGCCCCTATCGTCGCACGCAAGCAGCCGTCGATCTTTTACGACATTGCTGCGCTGGTTCGAGTGACGTTGCTGGATCCATCGCGCCTGGAAGCAGTCGGCGCCACGACGGTGAGCCAACCTCAGGGAGTGTCGACGTTTCTCCAGTGGGCCGAAGTGGACGTGATGCGGTCCATGCGGCTGTGGAACGACGTGGAGCAAGTTGTGCTGCAGTACGCCGTCGCGACCGACTTGGCGGCGCGGCAGATTCGGATCGCGTTCGTCTCGTTTCAGAGCCTCGTCACGCTTCGCGTCGGCCTTCCCCTGACTTCGCATTTTTACTTTTCCCGGTCCATCCAGCCCACCGTGACTGTCGAGCTCGGCGCGGCCAAGGTACGTCCGAATCATGCCGTGGGAGCTCGGTACATATCCATCGATTTAGAATGACCATGGCGCATGTCTCGGTGGCTGGAATGGCAGCACGGACCTGACCGTGTGTTGTGTGGTGTAGGTGGATGTGGACGAGTTGGTTCGGCGAATTGAAGCCGTGCCCCGTGGGTTTCGCCGACTGCACGCCATCTGCACTGCTGTGACGACCTACATCGAGTCGCTCGTGTAGTCCGGTCGCCGCAGCTACGAGCTGCAGCATCCGAGACCGTCAGTAGAACGAGTGGCTGTCGCGGCTGTAAATAGTGCCCCCCCTTCTCTCTGACGAATGTTTTCTTGGCTCGACGGCACACTTGCATCTGGATGTGAATTAATAATATGGCCATCGCCGCCTAGCTGCAGAGACACCGCCGCAAGTGCCGCCCGAAACGACGGGTGGTGCAGCGACGCCGCTCCGTTGCTCGCTCGTGTGTCGCTAGATGAAGGGTTGCGTGGTGGCGGCGTCGACCTGGCACTGCGACGTGTTGGACCCGAGCGACACGGACGGCGCTTCGTACGTGAAGCCGTTGAACATGGAGGGCGGGATGTTTTGCGACGACCCGGTGCCAGCCATGCCGTGGCGGTGGAGGCTCACGGGGGTGTGCACGGGCATTTCGGTAAATTCTTTTTCAAAGTTGGACGTGTCACCGTCGTCCTTGGCTTGTGGGTCGCTCGGTCGAAATGGCGGCTCGGCCCATAGGAGACCATCCCAGTCCACGGTGCGGAAAAACGGATGCGCTTTCACTTGCACCGCGCCGTGGCCTTTCCGGCCGCCCAGCCGCTTCTCCGGGTCTCGATGCAGCAACGACCGAATGAGCGACGCAGCGTCTGGGCTCAAGTAATGCGGAATCTCTAACGGCGCGTCGCGGATCCGGGCATACAAGTCTTGACGATTCCGTGTGTACCACGGCGGCATTCCCGTGAGCATCTCAAATAAGACCATGCCGAGGCCCCACCAGTCGACGGCGGTGCCGTGGCCAGTGCGGGCCAGCACTTCCGGCGCCAGGTATTCGGGCGTCCCGACCAACGAGTTCGCGCCGCTCGCGACTTCTGTGACTTCCGTCTTGGCCAGTCCAAAGTCGGCGAGCTTGACGTGCCCCATCTCGTCCAGCAAGATGTTTTCCGGTTTGAGATCGCGGTAGATGACGCCGAGCGAGTGCAAGTGTTCGAGGGCAACGACCAGTTCCGCCGTGTAGAACCGCGCCATTTCCTCCGTGAACTTGCCAAGCCGCGTCAAGTGGAAAAACAGTTCGCCGCCCGGACAATAGTCCAGCACAAAGTACAGCTTGTCCTTGGTCTGAAATGCATAGTGCAAACTCACGATGAACGGGTGCGACACGACGGCCAGAACCCGTCGCTCCGTGCGCGTGTGCTCGACTTGGTTCCGCTTCACGATGTACGCTTTACTCAGGATCTTCATCGCAAACACCTTGGAGTTGTCGCGCTTGCGCACGAGCGTCACCTTTCCGAACGACCCCTTTCCGATCACACGGATCAGCGAAAAGTCCTCGAGGCGAACGGCATTCGGGTCGGACGGATTCGGAATCAAGTCTTCCACCATCGCATCATACGCGGATGTATCGGTCGGCGTCGTCATCGACATCGTCGCAAGCTCTGTATCAGGTGCACCTGGAGACAGATACCTTGGTTCGTTGCTTCGTCGACCGTGTCCTGCGACAGTCGTCCACCGCAACGTTCCGCGTGGTCGGTCCCTCGGTAAATATAGATGCATCGTCACTCGAGGCATTTTCACGCCATTTCACTTGGTATTTGTATACCTTACAAAAATCCAGTCATGGGCCGATGACTCATG
>NW_008580159.1:180311-187357 GCF_000520115.1 Aphanomyces invadans
GCGTCGTCACTCGAGGCATTTTCACGCCATTTCACTTGGTATTTGTATACCTTACAAATATCCAGTCATGGGCCGATGACTCATGAACATATATATGAATCTCGTTTATCCGCTCGAATAGATGCAAGCTTCAATATCTATATATGCTTATTTATTTCTTGCTGGTGTCTATGGTGAAAAATCTATGCCAAGGTTGAGAGTGCGAAAATCGCGGCATCGGCAGTCGCCGGTCTTGGCGACCTCGCACAAGAATCACTTGGGCGGTGCTGCCATCGAAGCTCTCAACGACTCAAAACAGGACCCTCCATGGTACCCACAGCGCTTCATATGAACAAATCCGTGGGGGCAGGACGTCGTAACAAGGCCGCGTCAAATGCGCACGGGCGCGCAAGTCGGGCAGTGCGTCACAAACATCGACCGAGAAACGTACACAAGCGTTGTCCCTTCCATGCAAATTTGTTCATTTCAGTCGGAGGGGAACGCTTGCTCGTGGCGAGTATGCATCAAGCGGGTGTGAGTAGTTGAGGTGCTGCATGGCTGCATGGTGGAGGTGAATCGCCACTTCAAAGCCGGTGTCGTCGAAGCTATGTCGTGGCTGCAGTACAAATATGGTTTTGATTTTGACGGAGGAGATTTTATTCAACGATCGACGACACCATCTGTGCCTCTGGGTTCACTCCGAGATAGTTGTGCAGTCGCGTGCGGTGTTGTGCATCGTGGAGGACGTCTTCCAGTATATCGAGCATGATTGTTGTGTCAAACTGTTCGAGCAGCTTGGCAAAAGCATCGTAGACTCGGCACTGGGCGTCGGTGAACTTGTACGTTTGCTATCAACGACACCGATGCAAACATGCAATTACAACAAGCCGCGAGTGAGACTCTCCACGTACGGCCACGGTCTGCAGGTCGAGCACGTTCAATGACACTGTGCTCGTGCATTCTGGAATGCTTCCGACGTCCTTCGATTCCATTCTCGACTTCTTCGTGCGCTTGGGCGCATGGGCCTTCATTTGCCGGACGCTCCACGTGAAAAACTGCCGCGAAACAGTTTCCCCATGTAACTGCCACGTTCGAATTTCTCTTGCACCGCACATATCGCAACGATTTCAGCCAATAGTTATATCATACAATAATATTTTTGACCAATCAAATAAATTTCATGTATTTTTCAAAGTGGATGAAAAATGCAATTCCAAGCGTCTGTGGTAAAACCAAGCCGCTCCAAGAGGCTGCCCTCTTTGTGCATCCGTGCGGCATTCTTAAACACCTTGGCGAAAGCTCCAGTGTCGAGCCCTGGAATGCTTGACCTTTTAGTTTCCACGGCACTGCCTCGTTCGGGAAAGGTAACTCAGCGCGTCGTGCTGTGCGTGGCATCGCGTGCGGAGTGCACGAGGACATACACTTGATTTTCGAAAAGACGAAACCAACGTCATGTTTAGCCATCGCTTCTTCAGCTCCCAGCAGATAGTGCAACGCAATTCTGTGTTCGCAGCACACACTCGATCGTCTTGCAATCACGGAATGCTTGCTTCGGTCCGCGACCACTGTCCCGGACACAAAGCCGCAACACCGTCGGTGGAAAACTTTGGATTGGCTCAATCTTGCACCTGATTGGCTACTGTGTGTTTATCTGCTATTGGATTGGCTGAGTTTTGCATTGCTGCTGTCGGATTGGCTGAAATCCCATCTGTGTAATCCAGTGTGATTACCCAGGTCGAAATGCCCGTGGAAGGCGACGACGGCGGCATTTGGTATTTTGACATACGCGGATCACGATCGTAATGGACTTGGTGCTGGACTTTGCCGACAAGACATTCCTGACAGAGCACGTGTACCCGTCGTGGATGCCAGCGGACGACATTGGCCGCCAGAGTCTGTCACTGTTTGTCATCACGGCGGTGGGAGGGTATGCGCTGTACTTGGGGTTTGCCTGCCTCAGCTACCTCTTTATCTTTGACAAAACCTACGAGCAACATCCTAAGTTCCTGAAGAACCAAATCCGCCTCGAGCTCCAAGTCGCGTGTGGCTCCATCCCGTTCATGACGCTGTTGACCCTGCCAATCTTCGTCGCCGAAGTCCGCGGCTACAGCTTTCTGTACGACGACGTCAGCGATTACGGCTACGGGTACCTCGCGTTCAGCGTTGCCATGTTCATGTTTTTCAATGACATGATGATTTACTGGATTCACCGACTCCTCCACCACCCTCTCGTGTACAAGCACATCCACAAGCTTCACCACAAGTGGCTCGTCCCGACGCCATTTGCCAGCCACGCATTTCACCCCGTCGATGGTTTTCTCCAGTCGGCGCCGTACCACATCTTTGTCTTTCTCATGCCGCTGCACAAAGGTAATGCGCATGCGCCACATTGGCGACCGCCACGAATAGTGTGGTTGCGTCGGGCTTGTTCTTCAATGGTGTTTTTCGTGGATTGGCTGGTGGAAGCTCTTGTTTCAATGGATCGAGGCGACAGACGACTCCACGTTACTATTCTCGAGTGTGTGGTGGTGTCATGGAACGTGTCGATGGCACATGCCGATCGATTCCTTGACGTGCATGGCTGTTTTTCGATCGTGGCTTGTTTGGAGTTGTGTCGTTTGAAACCAGGCGTCGCCATGGCGTCTTCCTTGGGCGTGTTGCCATCCATCATTTGTGCAACTCACGCTTGTTCGTAGTGGTGTACCTGGGCTTGTTTGTCCTGGTGAACTTTTGGACAATCTCGATCCACGACGGCAATTTCCTGATGGATAAAATGCCCGCCTGGTTGGAGCTGATCGTGAACGGCGCCGCGCACCACACGGACCACCACTTGTACTTCGACTTCAACTACGGGCAGTACTTCACGCTGTGGGACCACCTCGGCGGGTCGTATAGGTCGCCCAGTCCGTTCGACCAGAATGGTCCTCTCGACGATGTCAAGCGTTTGCAAACAGCCCGGTCCAGCTAACTGTACCTGGTTGCAATGATGCCTATTACACTTAACCCCCGATCCATCGCGACGTGGTGGCGGAATCGACGCCAAAATCGCGTCGACACCCGACGGAGCAAATTGTACATGCAATCGTGGGTGGGTCGAGTCACCGTCGCCCCTCTCCCGTGCAGTGTGGTGAGATAATGCGCCAGAATAAATCAAAGCCCCATGGTAATTCGTCGGTGGGTCGTGGCTGCACGCCATAACTGCAGCGACGTTGCGCTGTGAGAGACTTTGAATTGCTGGAACCTCACGGGTAGTGTGTGTGCACGGCACTGTATCGGTACGCCGCCCACTGCTGCGCGGAGACTGCACGGGAAGCATGCTCGTGGACAGCAGACACTTCGTCATGCACAGCAGCGTCGGTCGGCTGTAGACGTCGCGCCAGCTCCGCTGCAGCGTTGAGCTGAGTTTACTCGGAGTACGCAAATATTGTGGGACGGAGGGAGTACTGTTTTACAGTGTTTTATTCTAGTATACGTTGTCCAGTATAATTTGACTACGCAAGGGTACAATTATAAAATACGAACAAAGTATACCATATTCAATATATTTCTCCAGCATAAAAAATAGAAAACACCAGAGCACCAATTTATGAAGATTCTCAATAAATGAGCACATGACTTCAAAAATGATGGATTTTGATGAACCTTGCACACTAGCGACAAAACACGCGAACGTAAGTAACTTGCCTGCGCCAACAACATTGGTTTCGACAAAATCCGCAATACGCGCCATCGTTGAAAACGCCAATTGACAATTTGCGCGGACACTGGTTTTGGCGAGATGAATCCTGGAATTGGCCTGTTTAGGCAATTCCGCCAACTCTCCCAGGCACAACGAGGAAATGGCAAGCTGAACGGCGTTGCATTCTGCGTCGGGAAGATGGCGACGCACGCGAGTTACGCCATGTCGGAGGAGTATGAGCCGCAGCGCCAAGGCGGCAAGTACAGCGGTATGTCCCGATCTCGCTTTGCACACACTTCACGGTATCGTAGCGGCAAATGCGAAGAAGCGATTGGTGCGGAAGATCCAACAGGACAGCATGAAGCAGCTTGCCATGACGACACAGGCCGTGCTCGTGCGATCGCCCACGGAGCCGTATTACTCGTACCACATGACAATCACGTCCGAGTACTACAAGCAAAAGTGGATCGCATGCCATCGGTATTCGGACTTTTACCGACTGCGGCACACGATTCTTGAGATGCTGTCGGTCCATGCACGGATGGGGTGCCCCGTGTGCCAGACCGTGCACACCCAAGTCAAAAAGTTTGACTTCCCCTCGCGCGACATCTTTCGGCGAGGGGCGCTCGACAAGCAGGTCGCGATCCGACAGCCCATGCTTGAAGACTTTGTCGTCGCACTCTGCCAGTACTTGTCGGCCGAAGGACTCACGGTGCACTGCCGCAACATCGTGAAGGTTCAAAACAAGGTACATTCCATCGCCATGCTTTCAACGTTGTTTTTCACCTCGGACTAGATGAAAGACTTCATCCAGTTCCCGCTTGCCCACGAGGAGCAGCACATCCGCGCGATTCGATCCCTCACGTACGACGTCGACGTGTCACGAGGCAACGATGACCATGATGCTGTTCTTGTAGGTATGTTGACCCGCGCGACGTACACGTGGAGACGGAATCGTGCCCGATCTGTTTGAACGACTGGGGCGAGCTCGACGGAAACCAGCTCGTGCATGCCGAATGCGGCCACTTTTTCCATGAGTACTGCATCAATGAATGGTGCACCTACTCCCCCTCGTTGTGGCGGGCGACTCTCACTCGTTTATGCCGTGCAGGTACACGACGCGGTTCGACTGCCCCATGTGCCGCCACATCGCCGGCTTGTGACTGCGTCGAGACGCCCGTACAGGACTTCCAAGAGTATGACGAGACCATGTATATTCTGGGTTGTTGTGTACCTATACATTTCGTGAATATATGTGAAGGCGTGTGGCGTTGTATTCCGTACAGGACATTACAGAATAAAATGGTCCGTCGTATCTTAGTGTGTCCAGTATCCAAATGAAATACTACAAAAATCATACTATAATGTTGAATTGAGTACAGAACATCACAAAATATACAAAATTGGTAACAGTCGTTAATTCGTTTGTCCAGTGTTTATTGTAGTACCTTGAATAGTATTACTTAATGAGTTTAGTACGTTGCACCTTCAAGATTTCAGACGGACCGCCGCGCGATCGTCGTGGGATCTCCAAGCATGATGGAAACGCATCGCCACCGGAATGGTGGGGACAAGATGAAGGTGTTTCTCTTGACCTTTTTCAGCTACGTGATGCTGCACGTATCACGGAAGTCGTTCTCGGCTGTCAAGGGAGAGATGAGCAAGGAACTGTTCATGGAATCCGCGCTGTTCCCATCGGCCGAGCAAGGCAAGATGTATGGCCTGATGGACACTCTCTTCATGGTGTTCTATGCAAGCGGGCTTTATGTCAGGTACATCGCACACCCCTGCTCCAAGTTCATGCATTAACGTTAGCGGCGTCATTGGCGACCGCTTCGACCTGCGGAAGCTCCTCGCGGGAGGCATGTTTGTCACGGCAGCCATCATGTTTGTATTTGGCATGTCGGCGTTCGTCGGCATACGATCGCTGGGGCTATATGCATCCCTCTGGGCCCTGAACGGTCTCGTGCAGTCCATCGGATGGCCCGTCAACGTTGCTGTCATGTACGACCTGCCCGTGGCGCATCCACTTGTTTTACTGCGTCTATCTGCATAGGGGCAACTGGTTCAACAAGCAAGAGCGAGGCGGTAATGACTCTCTTGATTGTCTCGCCATTCGTGCGTTGGTGGGGTGTTTGGGATGGTGTATTGATTGTTGATGTCGTCATTGCTTTGTACCTCGTTGCTGAGCCATTTTTGCTCACAAAAATGATGCATACAAGCGTTGCTTGCATCTGCGCTCCATGCATCCGGGAAGGCAGCGAGTTTCATGAGACTTTTACCTGTTTTTCATATTCATGTGACGGTTGGAGGCGGGATTGCGCCGCCGACGCTGCCGATCAAGACCTTCAGGACGCGCCGAACATCGGCTAATGCGCCGACTTGTAGCTGTCATGGGAGTTTGGAGCGCAAACGCGTCGTTCGGGAACATCGTTGGGACGGCCGTGGTCGCGCTGCTGTACGTGGCGGTGCCGTCCAAGTCCGTGGCGTGGAAGAGCGCCGTTCTGGTTGCCGGGGGGCTCATTGCAGTTCAAGGATGGCTAGTGTATGCATTTCTGAAGCCATGGCCACCGAAATTCGGATCGGACGATGTGGAGGAGGCGCTCCTGGCGTCGCGCACTTCGTCGGACGACGTATCGACAGCGGCATCTTCCGACAGTCGTGCCAGTCGAAAGCAAGGCATCTCGTTTTGGCGGGCGTGGCGGATCCCAGGGGTGCCGCGACATTCCATGCAATCATCTCACTGCCATGGCTGACTTGGGGCATGCAGGTCCTGTTGTACGCCCTGGCGTATGCGTGCTTGAAGTCGCTCAACTACGCGCTCTTCTTCTGGCTTCCGTTCTACCTGACGTTGACGCTGGGCATGGACGATGCCAAAGCAGATCTGTACTCGGTACGTACCATGACGCGCCTGTGTTCGAGTGGCGCCTACCAAACCACAGCCGACGACGGTGACGTGTGCATGGATCGTGTGGGATGGTCCTGCTTGCAATTCCTAATTTCGTTGATGTGCAGATGCTGTACGATGCGGGGCAAATGACGGGCGGCTTTTTGGGCGGCTACGTCACGGACAAAGCCGGCATTCGGTCGCCGATAGTTGCTGTCATGATTGTCACGGCCACGTACGAGCTCGTTCGTTCGAGCGTCTCACCAAGGCGCCGTGAATATGCAGGGGCTTGTTGCATTTGTTCCAAGGGGCGTCGCACGCGCAAACGAGTGTGCTGCTCGTCGCGACGGGGTTTCTGCTTGGCGGACCAGCCAACTTGATCAGTACCGCCATTTCGGCCGACCTCGGCACGCACGACAGCCTTCGTCAAGATACCATGGCGCTGTCGACGGTGACTGGAATCATCGACGGCACGGGCAGCGTCGGCGCGGCGATCGTGCA
>NW_008580159.1:187457-203763 GCF_000520115.1 Aphanomyces invadans
ATACGATCGCTGGGGCTATATGCATCCCTCTGGGCCCTGAACGGTCTCGTGCAGTCCATCGGATGGCCCGTCAACGTTGCAGTCATGTACGACCTGCCCGTGGCGCATCCACTTGTTTTACTGCGTCTATCTGCATAGGGGCAACTGGTTCAACAAGCAAGAGCGAGGCGGTAATGTCTCTCTTGATTGTCTCGACATTCGTGCGTTGGTGGGGTGTTTGGGATGGTGTATTGATTGTTGATGTCGTCATTGCTTTGTGGTGCTCCTCGTTGCTGAGCCATTTTTGCTCACAAAAATGATGCATACAAGCGTTGCTTGCATCTGCGCTCCATGCATCCGGGAAGGCAGCGAGTTTCATGAGACTTTTACCTGTTTTTCATATTCATGTGACGGTTGGAGGCGGGATTGCGCCGCCGACTCTGCCGATCAAGACCTTCAGGACGCGGCGAACATCGGCTAATGCGCCGACTTGTAGCTGTCATGGGAGTTTGGAGCGCAAACGCGTCGTTCGGGAACATCGTTGGGACGGCCGTGGTCGCGCTGCTGTACGTGGCGGTGCCGTCCAAGTCCGTGGCGTGGAAGAGCGCCGTTCTGGTTGCCGGGGGGCTCATTGCTCTTCAAGGATGGCTAGTGTATGCATTTCTGAAGCCATCGCCACCGAAATTCGGATCGGACGATGTGGAGGAGGCGCTCCTGGCGTCGCGCACTTCGTCGGACGACGTATCGACAGCGGCATCTTCCGACAGTCGTGCCAGTCGAAAGCAAGGCATCTCGTTTTGGCGGGCGTGGCGGATCCCAGGGGTGCCGCGACATTCCATGCAATCATCTCACTGCCATGGCTGACTTGGGGCATGCAGGTCCTGTTGTACGCCCTGGCGTATGCGTGCTTGAAGTCGCTCAACTACGCGCTCTTCTTCTGGCTTCCGTTCTACCTGACGTTGACGCTGGGCATGGACGATGCCAAGGCAGATCTGTACTCGGTACGTACCATGACGCGCCTGTGTTCGAGTGGCGCCAACCAAACCACAGCCGACGACGGCGACGTGTGCATGGATCGTGTGGGATGGTCCTGCTTGCAATTCCTAACTTCGTTGATGTGCAGATGCTGTACGATGCGGGGCAAATGACGGGCGGCTTTTTGGGCGGCTACGTCACGGACAAAGCCGGCATTCGGTCGCCGATAGTTGCTGTCATGATTTTCACGGCCACGTACGAGCTCGTTCGTTCGAGCGTCTCACCAAGGCGCCGTGAATATGCAGGGGCTTGTTGCATTTGTTCCAAGGGGCGTCGCACGCGCAAACGAGTGTGCTGCTCGTCGCGACGGGGTTTCTGCTTGGCGGACCAGCCAACTTGATCAGTACCGCCATTTCGGCCGACCTCGGCACGCACGACAGCCTTCGTCAAGATACCATGGCGCTGTCGACGGTGACTGGAATCATCGACGGCACGGGCAGCGTCGGCGCGGCGATCGTGCAGTTCCTCGTGGGGTACCTGTCCAACTGCCACCCCGTGG
The DNA here is from genome assembly GCF_000520115.1 of Aphanomyces invadans. Lineage (NCBI taxonomy): Eukaryota > Oomycota > Saprolegniomycetes > Saprolegniales > Verrucalvaceae > Aphanomyces > Aphanomyces invadans. The sequence goes on from NW_008580159.1 coordinate 188,971, forward strand.
ATGACCACACCGAGTGCACGTGGGGGCCAGTCTTCATGCTGCTGCAAGTGAGCGGCGCGCTTTCGTGCGTGTGCCTCGGGCCGCTGGTAGCCAACGAAGTCAAGATGTTGTGGCAACGTCGTCGGGGTGGGCGCTCATGACGTGGTTCAACCGTTTTTTCCTTGTAGAATGTGGTTTGGTTTTGAATAAAACTGCATTGGTGGACACATGGTTTTATTACGTTTCACAGAAGTAGAAGTCATCGTAGTTGGGATCGAATCGACCACGCCTGTTTTACCACGACGTGAAATGGTCCAAACGACCAAAACGAGGCGGCGATGCGTACCTCAATGTCGCTGCGATCGTTGAACTGTCGTGCATGTCCACAGGGCGTGTGCGAATTGCAGTGGAGCGTCGCCATCCGGTCGTGCCCCCCCATCGAGTTGGAATGGCACGTTATTGAATAAAAACCCAACAGAAAACCCTAAAACGTAGGATTGAATATATCATATATACCCTAATTCGTGCCACTCGACGTGGGAAAGCATGGCGTGGGTTTGAGATCGGGCAGGGCGTCCAGCGCCGACATCGCTTTGAGGAAGGGCTCATTTGCTCGCCTCCAGTCGTCCTCGAGGAGCCCTTCCGTGAAGTGGCCCACCTTGTCGGCCGGGTTGTACTGGTACGCGCTCTCGGGGTTGAGGCTCCACATGTACCCGCCTGCATACCCGTCTTCGAGCATGGTTTTGATGGTAAAGTCCGTGCATCGCTGCGTTGTCTTGCGCGGATGCGCGTCCTTCGTGTAGAGCCCGGCAAACTCCCCGAGCACGACGGCCGGGCCCTTTGCCTCGTTCAAGAACCCAAACATGTCGGTCATGGTCGCTTTGACGCGGCTCAACAACGTCGCGTTCGAGAGTTCGACGTAGTTGATGATGGCATTGCCTTGGCCGACGGTGCCGCCGCCAAAGAGGTAGTACTGCGGGAACACGGCGGGCGTGTAGTAGTGCGGCGCGTACACCAACTTGTCGGGCAGGTCTAGTTGAGGTGGAAATTGCTTGGCTTTGTGGAGGCCACCGCCAAACCAGTCGTAGTATGCATATGGTTGGCCATCAAGGACAATTTCGTGCTGCGCGTTCACACCTTCCACAAACGCCATCCACTGGGGGCACCCTTTGAGCATGCGCGCCGCGATCTTCTCCGCGCCGACCTTGAAATCGTTGCGGAGACCCGTGCCCCACGTCCCCTCCCACGGCTCGTTCTTGACATCGATTCCGAGAACGTTCCAGTACTCGTTGCTGCACAGCGCGTTGGTCAACATGTCGATCGACTGCATAAACTCGTCTTCCGTCACCGTCGTGCCGTACCACAGCGACCCGCCTACGTTCAGCCGGTCCAACGTGTGCATCGAGATCATGACCGAGATGCGGCGAAACCCGAGGCCCTTCACGAGCGTTTGGATCAAGCTGATGTACGAGCTCGTGTCGAGCGCGCGGTTCGACTGCTTGTTGATAATAGCGGCTTCCAGCGGTTTGTTTTCCAAAATGTTTTGCACGCACAGCGGCAGACGGACGCTGTTAAACTTGTTCTTGGACAGGAAATCGGCGACCGCATACTACGGCATCCGTGAGATGACGATGGCGGCGGCGGCGCGGAACGTACCACCGTTGTGCCGTTGCGCTCGTTGTCCCACAGCCCAAATGGTGCCTGCAACCCGGTCTCCATCCCAAACCAGTTGACCCCCTTGATACCGATCGGCACCTCCGTCCCGTTCTTGGACACGGCCCAGATCTTGCCCTTCTTGCTCACGTAGTTGGGCAGCTCGCACCCTATCGGCGTGTACACCTTGGGATTGTTCACCGCGCCGTCGTCGCTCACGTCGTCGTCGTTGGACAATACATCCAAACCATCGGAAATGCGAACACGGTCTGCGATCGCGCGCTGAACGTCCTGGCGGCGTTTCGTCGCCGCGTCGTGCGACTGGAGCGAGTACACAGCAATGGCAGCAATGGCTCCTCCAACAACGAGGAGGAGGAGAACGATGCCCGGCCATCTCTATTCAAAGAGATGAGTGCAATCTGCATGTGGACCACATGTCATGGGACCTTAATCTTGCCGTTGTATGTCTGTTTCGAGTGTTTGGACAGCGCTGCTGCCATGTCCTCTGGAACGGCGGGGATCTCGCGGTCAATGATGGACCCGCGGGCGAATGGGTTGGGTGTATTACTCCCTCGCGCCGAGTTGGACGGAAACTGATGGCTATACGAGAAGCTGCTACGGCGTTGGTCTTCCATGAGCGGGCGGTAGTTACCCGAGACGTTGTCGTCGAGGGTGGACTCGGCCGTGCCGGACGACCCCGGCGATCGAGGTGGACGTGTCGCCATCGCGGCGCTTGGTCAATTCGAAAGTGATGCTGTCCAGCATGCCAGGATCCAAATGCATGTCGTATACAGAAACCAAGTCAAACTACGACCGCCAAATTTGTGACATGGTGAAAAGGTACATCGGATTGATTGACGGTCTTGAAACGCGAAATAACCTTGTATCCGGATGTATCCGGTGTTTCGCGTTAGGTCGCGGCCGTGACATGTTCGGATGAAAAATGATGTGAAATTTAACTTGCCCGACTTTCAAGCATGTATCAACTTGATATTTGTATGCAAACCAAAGTGGGCTAAAAATATTGAAGGGAATTTGCACGCCATGGGACGGGTTGCCGCATTATAGCCAGCTTTGTGGCATCCCTGCGACAGTCGCTGCATGCCGTGGGCAAAATTTCATGACCGTCTGGCGTTGTGGCGGACAACCAAGCTGCCCATTTTGATCGTGTTGGAAAACATGTCGTGGCAAGGTGGAGAAATGCCCAATTTCCCGAGATTGTGTAGAATCGACATTTTTGACGAGTGTCTTTCGCCGATTCCCAATTAAAGCAATAAAAACCAAACATGTCAGCCAATCAACATCCAACATGCCATACCGTCTAAACCTGCATAACGTAATACACTGGTCACCGTAGCTCCTCCTTGTTTTGCTGCCAAACATGGCACTACCCCGACGCTGCGGTCGGTATTGACGGAAGGACGTCCTTGCAGCTGTCCACGCTATGGAGGAGGGTACATAGGAATTTTTCGCCGCGTTCACCCTAAAAACGAATATCCGGTTTAAATTGTAATATTCCAACCTACCTGCAAATATTACCCAAACTTCAAAACGTGTGTGCAATCTGCTGGTTTCACTATACAGGGACGTTGCAAGACCTTTTACACTTACTGTCTGCTTTTTTGCTTGTACATCGTGCCATTTGAAAGCCAAGAAAACTCGAGAAACTTGATGCTGGTAACGCGCTCTGGATGCACAAGACGTCACTTCTGAAACTCGCTGTTCTGAATGCAATATTGACATGTTGCCGCGGAGATACACGTCCATTGACCTCATGAGATTTTGCTAGTAGGCCCGTCTGGATGCACGTACGTGATCCTGCGACATCTGCACTTTTTTAAACTGAAGTACATTCGATATGAATTGGCAAAGTTATGGAGTTCCATAGAATACCCGACGGGTTGGTCACTCAAACCTCAATTTTTGACAAAATATGCAGCTTGCAGTCGTATATATTACAATATTCAGGATATTCTTGACAGATTATCATGATAACATGTTTTGCTCATGTGGCTTCCGTATTCACAGTTAAGCCAATACGACAAATTATAAAAGTTGCAATTTTGGTCGAAATATCACAGTGTCAGGAGGCATACAGTAAATGCGGTCAAAAGTTGGCATTTTTCAAAAATTCTCGGTTGGTTCGGTTGGTTTGCAATATAAACCCAGCAATCGAAAGCTGCAATACAAACTCCATTTTTGCACTCCTTTTCCTCCTAAAAGCCGAACTATTTTGAAATTTGGACTGGATTCGATATCTTTTTCTGGCACTAAGTTAGTCCGAAAACCTCACCAGACGGCAACGTGATCTTCCACGACCCCAAACGCGTCGTCGACATCGACTCGGCGTGTGACACGATCGAGCCCAGTACACTCGATCGTGCCTGTGAAGCGGCCGTATGGCTGGACGAATTCACTTCGCATAAGATTGAGTACGTTCAAATGCTCTCGTCGCGCGCCACCGGGAACGAATGTCAGGTCGACAAGGTCTCCTTCCACGGCAGCTGACGAACGAATCCTCCATGTTTGAGTTTGGGCATCCGCGCGCGGAATGTCGAACGTGACAGCGCCCAGAACGCACACTTGGCCGTCGATCCACACTGCGTTCTCTTGCGACGCGCCGTCGACATCGTACACGCGGCCACTCAAATTAATCCCCACCACCGTCCCATCCTTGGCCGCAAACGTTGACGAGACCCAATTCCACTCGGTGCGATGCAGGGCCAGGCTCTTGGTCCAGTCGATAGTTCCCAACGCGGCGTCATCCGTTGCGATGGATACCCCTGTGGACCCAAACACATACGTTCCATGCACTGCGTACCCCGCCCCTTTATGCACAAACGCAGGGCGCATGGGGTCATTTGCGAGCGGGAACGACAGAATTAAAGGTTCGCCTGGAACCATGGTCAAGTTGAACGAGAACAGGCGGACGGTGGACGACTTTTCCGACTTCAATGGAATCGATGTCGCTGACAGTCGCCACGCGTCGTCCTGGTAGCACATGGACAAGTGGGCAGACGTGACTGACGTGCACGTCGAAGGATCCACCGAGTTGGCGGCAAACGTGACTCCATACGATCCCGGTGCCATGCGTCCATACTCCCACTTGTCCATCGTCGCTTTCTCCACCACGTACACAAAGATTGTGGACAGATACTGCAACGAGACGACTGCGACCGCGATGAAGTGGTCCCGGGTGTTGATGTTTGTGTAGTGCCATCGCTTCGTTTGGAGCCGGGCGAGTTGCGCTGCTCCCCACTTGACAATCGCATCTGACGCAGATTGGGATGGGGCAGCATGCTGTCCATGCTCGTAGTGAAAGCGAATGTCGCGGATGGGCTGCGTCCAACGGCCAAACGCGTACGACGCATTGGGTTGCCACAGTGTCGATGGCGCGGTCGTCGCATGGCCGTGGGTGGGAAAATGCTTCGATGTCGTACGGTCGTATGGCGACGGCTCTTGTCCCAGATACATGGCCGCCACGACAATTCCAAGCGCGGCGAAGGCGGCCCCGACGCCATTTCGTTTCGGCGGTTGCGCCATTTGCCGAGTGTGCCACCGTTCCGAAGCATGTGACCGATCAGGACAAGAGTTGACGTATTTGTCGCCGTAAACTTTTAAAACGGTTCTATTGTATTATATGGTAATTTGTATACCATCCTTCCGAATCAATTATTCAAGAATGCGAAGCGGTTCTTCTCCGCCGCCATGTTGAGCCGACAAGCGCCACACGGGCACCCGATGGACCCAGTATTGACATCCACGCAATTCAAGTCCTGTCGTGGCAGGCGTGCATCACTCTAGATATCGAGAACTCGTTTGCATGCCTGGCCGCCAGCAGTTCAGCTCGAGTGATTCAACAGCTATGGTTGCATCCGTCCAGGGCAAGCAACATTCGCAACCCGAGTTGATTCGGATCGATTCTGCACCAAATGAGAGCACGCGACGCAAGGCGCAAGCGCATAATTCAATCCATGCATGCCACGACGACGTCAGCAGGAACGTTGGACTTCTTACTGCAAGGGACTGGCCGCGCCACCGGCGGGCGACACGGCAGGGTTTGGATTTTTCGCATGCCGTCGGATAAAATGTGTATATTTCCCATGCGATGAATTTTTCAAAGATTCCAACCATTTCATCAAAACTGTACCGAAATAAAATATTTTATCGCCCCATCGTGAACCTTCCACCGGCCATCGAAACGCAACACAAAAATGCATGTTTGACGGATGCTTTACAACGAGAGGACGCAAACAAGTGGGGAGCTCCCGCAGTATTGAGGGCAGCGCACACTTCCGTCCACGTCGTCCGTGATGCATACGACCCCCACGCGCTCGCTCGGTGAGGAAGCCACCGCTTAGGCCGAGCCGGACAAGCGGAGGTGGGTGGAGCACATGCCTTGGCGGCGGCACGGCTTCTGGCACCCTTCTTGCGAGCAGCGCTTGCCGCCGCCGTGGGTGGCACAGAATCCACCGCCACGGTCGTTGCGCATGCAACCAGACACACCGCAGAGTCGGGAACCGCCGTGAAGGGCGCAAAAGTCACCGCGTTGAGTGCCCTTGTCGCATCCTTCGAACAGACAACGCTTTCCACCGCCGTGGGTGCGACAGAATCCACCGCCTTGGGAGCTGCGGTGGCAGTTGGCAAAGAGGCAGCGGGGACCGCCGCCGTGCATCTTGCAGAGCAGGTTAGATTGGGCGGCTTTGTCACAGTTCTCGACTTGGCAGCGCTTGCCACCGCCGTGCTTGATGCACAAGTTGCCTCCTTGGCTGGACTTGCCGCAGCCTTCAACAGCGCAGCGGCGTCCACCACCGTGGGCGATGCACAAGCCATGCGACCGGGAGCGCTTGTCGCAGCCGTCGACGGAACAGAATCGGCGGCTCTTGAAGGGGGCCGACACGTCGTGTTCGTCATGGTGGCGGTCGTCCGATGTGCATGACGATCCTTGGTTCGGCCAGGTGTCGTTCATTACCATCGGGGTAGCAGTCATATCGAGAGGGGCCTTCAGCTGCATGTTTGTGAGCATCATGTCCTCATCCGAGAGCATGTTTAAGTCCAAGCTCATATCGTCCAAGAGGTTCAACGTGACCATGCCGGGTTGTTGGTCCATCACGGAGATCTCGGTCTTGACATTGTGGTTGTCGGCATCGTCGAGAGGAATGACTTCAACGTACTTGGACAAGATAGCGAGTTCGGTCGGGTCAAAGTCTTCGTCACCGACGTTCAGGTGCAGGTCCGAGTCGTCGTCGAGGATGGAGCAGTCGAGGAGGTCTTCGAACGAGTCAAAGTTGTTGTTGGTGGGCATCACGTCGAATTGGGGCGCTTTAAACGACGACAGCATGAACGGGGCAGCTGGCTTCGCCATGGCGTACATGGCTTGTTGCTGCTGTTGCTGCGGGGGCACGTTAAAGCCAGGAAGCAGGTGGCTCACATTGAGCCTAGATTCAATCTCAAAAGGGCGGCACATGGGCAGTGGCGGCGCGAACCGATAGCTCACGCAGCGTTCTTGGGCACGGGCGCAAAGAAAATGTGATGCCATGCACAGCGACAAGTACGCCACGCATTTTAAAATGTCGTCGAACCGATTAAACCTTTTCGATTCTATTACATACAATGGACAAGTGAAACGGGTTGAAATTCGGACAATAGAATCCGACCCAATTTTAATGCACACCTGCAGTAACCTCTACCATACAAAATGCAAGTGATGAAAAAGTACGAACTTCGATTTATAAGCAAGTTCCTGTCCAGAACCGAAGTCCGTCGAGCCCACGACAATGATAGCGATGGGCTGCCACCCCGCGCCCAGTTCCAGAACTCGTCAAGCAGACGGAACGACTGCATCACAGCGATCGAATCGCCCAACGAACGCTTCGCGCGGCGTCCTGCGCACGCCACTGAAAGAGGAGGTCGAATCCACTGGCTCCTGCGGGTGTGCAAAGAACCAGCAGAGCGCGACATAAGCACGCACAGGATTTCGTGCGTTTTTTTGTAACGAGTGTTTCACGGCCTTGCGGTCGTCGAAGTTGAGAGCCGCCGGGAAACCACGGCGCCACGTGCATATGCTCTCGGTGATCTTCTACACGTCGCAAGCATCTCCGGACACGACCTCGTCGCTGGCCGTCTCAGCGACGTCGCAGTGCCCACGCGCTCCACGGCTGGTTGCTCGAAACAATGTCCGCGGGAGACGAGGCAAGGAGGGAATTCGTTAGCGTATGGTGTTCTTCACCCTTACACAAGAATCGAGTTGGCATGCATTGGTCACGGTGCAGTCTGCGCATTTTCCGCGTGGTGCCAAGAAACACGATCGCCCGTCCGAGCGCCACCCAGTGCAGCGTCGACGCTGACTGATTGCTGACGTGTCTGTTCCCAAAGCCGTAAACCTCGCCCGTTGCCCGGAAATGTCTATACCTGACAAAATTCCTCGTCGATCCCGTAATCTTGTCACGCCATCATGACGTGATTTGTCCGAATCTGACCCAGAATTTCGGCGCGAGGTCATTCCCTTAATAAAGTACTCCTCCCCACGTCGGCGCGGGAATCGTCGCGGTCGTCCTGGCGAGCTGCCACGTGGCGGCGCGCAGTTTTCCGTGACACTGACACGAAAGGCGCTACTGAAAGAGCAGCACGCAAGCACCACTCTCTTGCTCCAATTTCGATGGGTATATAAATATATCCTGGAGGGTGATGTGGGTGAGGATGTACTTTATTAAGGATCTCCTCAACCCACGTTGCGCTGACAGATATGTGCACATTGAACACGTCACGATGCCGCGCAAGGCGTCCGAGATGGTGGACGTCCCACGTCGAGCGGGGGACGTCCTCGGGCGGCGCGGCGTTGCCACAGCAGCGTCGCATGGAGCGGTCTGTGGGTAAATTAGGACGATTCGTGTGTCGACCCATGTGCACATCGTTTCACGGTTTTTACTGCAGGGGAACGACCATACAGGTAGGTAGGTACGTGGCGCAGGACACACTTCATCTCGACCAAGCAAAGGTGGCGCCGTACCCGTGACTGCGCGACATCATGCAGCTAGGTATGTTAGCCAAGCACCTTAGCTAATCCTGGGCGGCGATCCAGCTGTCAAGGGCGGCACGTTGTCCGCACGCGTCGTTAGTTGGGCAGCCCACATCGCGGCGTAAGCTACACAGACGGGAGTCAGAGCCGCATGGCGTGCATCCGCTCGCCGACAATGATAACCTAGACACTCGTAGCAAACAAGCACCGTACCTCCATTACGAGCGAGCAACTCGTCGTGCGCACCCCGCTCGACCATGGACCCGTGGTCCAGCACGACGATGTCATCGGCGTGTTGGATCGTCGACAGTCGATGGGCGATTACCATCTACATGCTCCAGCAACACGATAGAGTCAGGTCTGGATCATGTTTCACGCGCGAGTCGAGTGTACCGTGGTGCGGTCGGCGCAAATGCGCTGCAGCTCTTCGTAGATGCAGCGTTCAGTTCGAGTGTCGAGGGCCGACGTGGCTTCGTCGAGGACCATGATGCGTGGGTTCTTGAGAATTGCGCGGGCGATGGCAACGCGCTGCTTTTCCCCGCCAGATAACTTCAAGCCCCGTTCGCCCACCTACGAAACCACCACGTCAACCGAGATTTGGTGCGGTCGGGATCGAAGTTGAGCAGCAGCAGCACAGCGGACGCATTGCTCAAGGAATGCATCAACACGGTCGTGTTCGCGCGTCGTCGTGGGTGTTTCGGTCGCATTCAATACCTTTGTATCGAGGCCAAGCGGCAACGTCGCGACGAACGCGGTCAAATTCGCGGCGGCAGCGGCGGCTTCGACGTCGGCTCGCGTGGCGGATTGCCGGCCGTATTGAATCTGCACAACCAACACACCAACTTGAGCAAATTCCGACAACAAAACAAGCTCAGTCCCAAGCCATCGCCTCGATTGCATGTGGCCGATGGTCGTGGCCGATGCCCTCGCCGCGTGCATACAGCCATCACGTACGTTGTAGTAGATCGTGTCGTTGAACATGACAGCATCCTGGGGAACGATTCCGAGCACTTGTCGGAGCGACTTTTGCTGGACGCACGAGATATCTTGGCCGTTGATCAGGATGCGGCCGGCCGTGACGTCGTAAAATCGAAACAAGAGCCGACTCAGCGTGCTTTTCCCGGCGCCCGTGGTGCCAACAATCGCAACCGTGTGGCCAGGGGGAATCGTAAAGCAAATGTTTTTCAATCCGTTCGACGCAGGCTGCCCTGGGTACGTGAACCCGACGTGGTCGAATTGGACGGTGGGTTGGTGGCGACGACGGGTCCCGGGCGACATGGCTGCCATTGGCGTCGACGCGACCACAAGCGCCTACAGCGAGCACGATCACCGACCCCACGCGCCGAGCTGGACAACGCACCGCGGCGTCGTCTTTGTCGAGAATGTCGGGGGTGGCCTCGACCAATTCCACCAGATTCGACATGTCGACCACCGCTTGCACGATCGTGTTGTAAATGGCGCCGAGGGAATCGAGCGGTTTGAAAATATTCAAAATGTACGACCCGACCGCGACAAAGTCGCCCACCGTCAGCAGCCCTACGCGACGCATGCCGTGATCGATCGTGTTGGAGTCCGACAAGCACAGCATAAACCGACGACTGTCGAAGCTCCACACGTGGTTCGAACGCCAAGACCGCAAGAACGATCCATTGTCATGGAACGTCCTGCCGCACGACGCAAGGCACAGCACACACGCACACAGCAAACGGAAAACATGGCCACCCGCGGATCGAATCGCTCGAGAGAGCGACCGCGCCAATACACATCTCCAGCACTCGGATTTCATTCGATGGTCGCGGTGGAACTTGGAAATGATCACTGCGCCATGTTGGACAGTCGATGCCTCGCGGGATAATCACTCAACGTTCCACACGTCCACGCAGCGCATGAGAACGAGTGGTGGGATGGCAACCATGGAGAGGAGAGCTATGATCGAGGGACCGATCGCATCCTGCGTGTGCCTTGTGGCACGTCAAATGCGCGCATGACGGAAAGCCGTCCATAGCTGGCACACAACGTCCCGATCGTGGTCAACGGGATCGCAATGCAACACGTCGAATGGCAACACGCACACCCACCCACTTCGAAAGCCACCTCGACGCCACCAAGCCCAGCATGGCGGCATATCGGGCATGGCAGCAGCACATCGTGGCACACGTACCTTGCGTAACTTTGACACCGGTGATAGCCATGCACACAAACAGGCACGTCGACTGGATAAACTGTTGGGCCACAGTCAGGCCATTCAAGTACCCGCGGGTCAAGTACGTTGTGTGCTGGCATTGCTCGATCGATGCCATGTACCGGTTCGTCTCGTACTCTTCCGCGTTAAAGGCCTTGACTGTTTCAAAGTTGGTGAAGCTGTCGACGGCTTTGTCGTTCGCGTCGTTGTCGTGCTGGTTGCTTTGGGCTTTGAACTCGAGGCGGATCGTGGTGCCGATGAACGTCACGACCGTGTACAGCACGACGCTGGTGACCGCGACGACCGAGAGCCAGTGGTCTTGAAATGCACATGCAAACACGAGCGAGACGGCTGCCACTTCCAACAGCGTCGGAAGAAATCGAAAAAAGAGCACGTTTACGACGCTGTCGGTGCTGTCGAGGCCGCGATCGAGCACACGCATGACTTTGCCCGTCTTCTTGGTCAGATGAAAGTGCATCGACCTACAAAGAGTCTCGTGATCCACACAACGCCATGGAATACCAAAAACGGCACCGGCGGCACATGTTGTAGTGCGCATGCTTTCATGCACCAACCCGACATGACACAACCCACGACATCGACACATGGAACGCAATGGGGCATCCATGGCTTGGACCGTCAGCTGTGCGTTGCACATCGTCGACGAGAGCCACGACATCACACCAACGGGACGCAAACGAGAAGGAGCACAGAATTGCAACTTACATTTTGTGTAAGTGGGCAAAGACGGCGGCCGACACGTCAATGTATGCATGCTGCTTGACCCGGAGGTACGAATACGTCTGGATTTGCTTGGCCGTTGTCGACAGGAAGAGTGCACCTACAACGACAGCTTCGGGATGAGATCCTGTCACGTAGGTAAGGCTTGACACTATACCGCAATAGAGCGCCAACGGCCGATACGGCACGGCTCCAGTGGACGCGAGTTCGTTTGTGGCGTCCTTCAAGTAGAGCGGAGACAACACACGGAAACTACGCGACGCCGCGACGAGCGACAGTGACACGGCGACTTGAAGTTTCTACACGGGGAAAAGAGTCGACGTAAGAACGTTGTGCAAGCAATGCGATGCTTGAGACGTACCAGAACGATTCCTCGCGGCCAAAAGTCTACCATGTCGCCATGAGCACACCCCGCCTTCCACGCGAGTAACAATCGACCGAGAGTTGGTCAACGTACATGGAATAAGCAGCACGGCAAGGGACGACAATGGCACGAACTTGTTCTTCCCAGCCTCGATGTCCTCGTACCCCGACTTCTTCATGTTCGCGCGTGGCCCCATCGCGGCGCGCACTGGTCCGAACGGCGACAATGGAACTGATACGACGAAATTGGTCCGATGTTGTACTTCCGACCAAGTGAACGCCGAAAATTCATGATTTCGGGCAAAAACCGCTACCTTTTTCAGAAATTTCGAATTGCACATGACGGCTCGATATTTTATACTGTACTTCCTCTGTTTCAGATTACTGGTGACATTTCACATTTCAGCGACCCGAAAAACCAATTCTCCACCAAATTCGATAAGATCGATCACGTTTGAAAGATAATGACAAGGTAGAGGAGGTTTCTATTGACTGCAAATGAGGGAAACGAAGTTTTGGCGCCCAATATTTGGATTGCTCAAACAGCTTCGAAATAAAATTACGAAATCATTATTTCACTTTTAAAATTACGGGACCTGGGTAAATCGACACCACGAACACTGCGCGCAAAACACGTGAGCACTCTTACGATGAGAAGTTGGAGGTCGTCGCACAGCTCCATCAGTCCATGTCTGGCGGAAAGGTGGTGCGTGGTGCCATCTTAGCTACAGCTCGACGCATGAACATACACCGCGTCACCGTGACTCGCGTGTGGAACCAATTCCTGCGAAACAGCCACATGCCATCAGCGAAGCCTGGTCGTGTTGGACGCAAACCAACCCACACGGATGACGAGATAACCGACCTCATCAACGACGTACCCGAAGAGCAACGCTCAACCATGCGTGATATCGCCGAGGCCACCAGCCTGTCGTTGTCTGCCGTGTACCGCAGCTTTCGCAAAGGAACCCTGCAACGGCATTCGTCTCGACTCAAGCCTCTGCTTACGGTGGCGAACATGCTCGAACGCGTCGAATTCTGTCGCTCGCACCTCCGACGTTGCGCGCCGCACGACGCGCTCGCGAACTTGCCTCGCCGCCGGCATTGGCGATGACGATGGCCAGCGGCATTTCGAGTTTGACGACATGTGGGACATTGTTCACCTCGACGAAAAGTGGTTTAACGCCGACAAAAACCGACGTATGGTGTACCTTGTGAAGGGCCAGACGATCGGGCGCCACGCTGTCAAAAGCAAAATGTTTACCTCCAAAGTGATATTTTTGGCCGCCGTGGCGCGTCCAAGATTCGATGAGGCCCGTGGCGCCAAATTCACTGGAAAGATCGGCATGTGGCCTTTTGTTGAGTTCCGGCCTGCTGTCCGCAACTCGCGCAATCGTCCAGCTGGTGCCACCGTGCCTACACTCGTGAATGTAAGTGGTGATGTATATTTGGAATATGTTGCTACGAGGGTTATTCCTGCGATCATGGTTGCATTCCCTAGAGCTAGCTGGATTCACAAGCGCGTCGTGCTGCAGCATGATAACGCTTCGCTGCACCGTGTAATCACAGAAGCTGTCCTTGCGACTGTGTCTCTTGACGGATGGACATTTGTCCTCCGGCGCCGACCACCCAACAGCCCAGACCTCAATGTCCTGGACCTGGGTTTCTTTGCTTCAATTCAAGCGCTACAATACAAGGTGGTGAGCCATTCCATTGACGATGTTGTTCGTTCTACCTTGGAGGCCTTTGAAGCATTGAGCGTGGAAAAGCTTGAGAATGTGTTCCTGACCTTGCATGCCGTCATGCGGCTTGTGCTCGAACACCAAAGCGACAACCGTTTCCGCCTTCCTCAACTCCACAAGGATACAATGCGACGCGCCGGTGCTCTGATGACCAACATGTCATGTCCTTCGCGCCTTCTTGAATAGGTTTTGGATATATAAACCAGTGAGGATTTTAACCAATTATATCCGTGTGTTTGATTTTCATCTAATGGTCGAGAAATGTCACAAGTATTTCGGAAAAATCACGAATTTTTATGTCACCAGTAATTTGACACAGAGGAAGTATCATAAACGGATCTCACAATGGCAATCCAGATAGTACAATGCGCTGGACGAAGTCTTCGTGCAAGATCGGGCGTCTATCCACAGGTCATACTACACTGCTCGCCACATGGTTGCAGCCACCGTGTTTTGAATGGAGAAAAATTCCGCCAATCATTTTACCACAAAGCAACAACACTGCTGTATTCATTGTTGATTGGCGGGATTTCTTAGATATCTCACGCCTACAAACTCTTTGGCAAACGTTTCTTTTGGGTGGAAAACAGAATCATGAAGGCGCCAGTAGATTGCAGGTCACTTCACAATTTGGTCCCTACTCCTCAACTGCATTGACATTCTATCAAACGCTGGTACGCAATGCATTAAAGCTATGTTTTTAACTGTTTCCTTACCATACAGCATGGGAAGTCAGCCGCAGCTGACAATTGAAGATCAGGCTGCTGCAAGGGCCTTTCGGGCACACAAATTGTCATATCGGTGCATTGCTAAGCACCTTGGACGCTCCAAGGACACCATCCGAGCTTTCCTTTGTGAGCCTGACAACTAAGGCACAAAGTTTAAGGGTTGCAAGGCCACCAAAATCGTGCACCAAGAGTGTCGGCGGCTGTACCGTGCCGCCTCATCCACTGGGCAGTCGGCTAAAAGCCTCCACACGGAGCTTCAGCTCGGTGGCTCAATTAGAACTTGTCAACGAAGACTTCGCGCTGCTGGTTTCCTGAAGTACGTCAAGAGAAAGCATTCCCCTCTGCTCAAGACGGCGCACAAGACGGCGAGGCTCAAGTACGCCAAGA
>NW_008580159.1:204888-230451 GCF_000520115.1 Aphanomyces invadans
TTCCTTACTGCATGTCGACTTCGCAACTTACTCCGAAAGGTCGCTTACATGTATTTGAATATCTCCTCGGCATGGTTCCTACAGAGAACATGTCCAAGATTTAGCTTTGCGCATTGCCGAAATAATGGTGTGGCTGCAACCATATGGCGAGCAGTGTACAAGGAATTTAGTGCTTCATGAGAATGGCACCCATTGTGACCACCCTGCACTGTCACACACCGCCTTCAATCCCATCGAGAACCTATGGGCAAGACGTGCCCACCGAATGTACGCGAATGTGTTTCACACTGTGTTTGACCTTGCAGTTGCCAACAATGCTGCCTGGGATGGACTTGATAGAATGACCATCCATGCGCTACTCATCAAGTCAATGACAAAGCGCTGTTTGGCTGTGATCGAAGTCAAAGGTGGGCAGACCTGACAATTATGGCATGTTCCAATTAAGTCATTGGAACAATGTTACACGAAAATTGAAGGAGCTGTAATGGTTCTGGCACTATCGACCGATCATGAACCTCCGGGTGAAAGATTTGAGTATGAGCATATATGTTGGTACCCGAAAGATGGTGAACTATGCCTGAATAGGGTGAAGCCAGGGGAAACTCTGGTGGAAGAGGGTGTGGGTCGATTCGACTGGCCTACCAAACATTTCGAGTTTAGCCACCTCGCGGTGGTCGTTGTGTCACGAATCGCTCCAGCCTATGCATTGCTCGTGTATCTGTCGTGTATCGACTCCAATGTGCCATCCAGCCCAACACAGAACTCAAAGTTCCAGAATAGCACACTCATCTATGGGTGGGTCTATTCATGTGGCGCGCGCAGTGTACTCTGAGGTCGATGCGATGGAACGTTGTGTCCACAAATGTGCTGCATGCACATTCTATTCAAAAGGAATACCTCCGATCATCTATAAAATTAGAACTGCAAGGTTTGTCCTCTGTACACTGGAAGTTCAAAAATTTGCTTTTCTGCAGCTATCTTTGACATTTTTGTAATAGGAGAAATACCGATAACCAACACACGTTCGGCCTGAATGATCGAGAGGTTGACGCAAGAAACAAGTCGTCATGCTCTGTTTCTCTTTGCTGACAAGGTTTTGACGACCCCATAAAAGGATACTTTGTCCAAACTTGATGAGGTGCAACATTTCTTGCAAGAGAATAAAAAGGCGGGGCAGACACGAGAAAATGATGTTTTACCCCCCAAAAGCACTTTTCCGTACTCATGGGTATTTTTTTATATTGGCAAAAATATAGAATAGAAAAACTTTGAACTTGTTTTATCATCCATAAATACATATACTGTATATACTTTTTTATGTTTGTATGCATTCCATTGTCCGTGCGGATATTTCGGACGTTTTACTTTCATACCATTTGGAGAAAACGCAGCCAATGTTGGTTAACAGTAAATGAATCGTCGGTTTAACTCGAATGCCCAAGACGTTTAACAGTAAAACGTCGACATCTCGACCGTGCCGAATTTGATGTGACGTTCGTCGAAAGGACACACTCGAAAATCGAACACGCTGCAAAACGATGCACAGCCCAGCGCGCCGGCGGCGGCAGCTCCCGCGGAATCGCATCGTGCGTAGCATTGGCCTGACGGTGCTGTGGGTAGTTCTGACGTCTGCGTCTTCGGACACCTGCGCTTCAGACGGCCTGTGCTCCCTGCCACGAGTCCAGGGGTCATTGATCGCAGGCCGTGGCATGACGTTTTGCAATCTCTGCATGGATGTTCTCCGCGAAGGCTCCGTCGGTACGCACCGATGGGGATCCTGTGCGCCGGTGTCGTCTAACTTGTCAAAACTTTAGTTTCCGTGTGGGAATCGCACCACAATCCAACTGCATATTACGTCGTTGGAGGTTCGTTGCGACGTGTCATGCTCGCTCCTTCTCAATGATCTCTCTCCCGACGTAGAAATCGTGTACGCAGTGCCCAACACCGCCGTGGACGATCTATACAATGCTCATCAAGTCGAAGGCCGGCTCGTCCTGGTCGATCGGGGAAGCATTGCCATCTTCGACAAGGCAAAACGCGTTCAAGAGGTATATTTCCGTCATCAAGGCCATACCGTCTCAAGTGTGTTGGGGGTGCTGACAGGCAGGCGGCGCAGCCATGGTCGTGGTGGACTCTGGCGAGTGCAGCGCCAACTTTGCATGCGGAGTGCTCGGTTCGCCCCATCAGAATGCGTTCCTGGAGCAAGACGAATGGGACAAGTGGCGGCACATGACCATACCTGTCGTTCTCATTCACCGCGATGATGGCGACCGAATCAAAGCCGCGATGGACCTCATGCAAGTCGACATGCCCGATCTAGGGCCGCAGTATGTTCGTCGCGAATGAATTGCTACATGGTGTTCATGTACCCACTCGCGCCAACATGCCAAGCGGGCCGTTGCTGGACAAAAGAATCGGCTCCATGCTGTTGAAAACGGAGCGACCGGCGGAAGAAACCAGGCATGCCTGCGACGGTCGGCCACGTCAATATCGGTGGGGTGGTTGGCGAGGAGGCTTCAACCACTCGTGGCCTCCACGCACGACTACGCGCATACGTTTGCGCTAAGACAAACGCACTTGGTCACGGCCGCGCCATACTTTCCAGCGCTCGAGGATGGAGGTCGCATGCCAGGATTTGTCCACCTGCACGTCGGTGGCCCTTGTGCGACACGAAATGTGCACAAAAGGCACACAGACAGTGAATCCCACATTTCGCACGCCGCCATTGCAAGGCTCATGCACCCCTTCGTCTCGTCCATCCGTTTCAGTGATCTGCAGGACCATGCCACCGACGAACGACACTCGACGAGAGCATATTCGAGGTGGTGTTGGATGCTCGAACTTTGGACATGACCTGTTCATTTGTTGAGTTACAATCGCTCGAGGATCAAGGCGCCAGCGCCGCCGCCGCCGTTGCAGATGGACGCAGCGCCAATCGTAGCATCGTTCTGCTCCAGCACGTGGATGAGTGTGCCGACAATGCGCGCACCGCTCATCCCGATGGGGTGACCGAGGGCGACGGCACCGCCGTTTACGTTCACGCGGCTGTGGTCCAAGTTCATGAGGTGCATGTTGACGAGGGCGACAACCGAGAACGCTTCGTTGATTTCGTGGTACTCAATGTCCTTGACGTTCAACTTGGCGTGCTTGGCGGCGATCGGTACGGCCTTGGCAGGTGCCGTCGTAAAGTCGACGGGTTTGTGGGCAGCATCGCCGAAGCCCAAGATGCGAGCAAGCGGCTTGAGTCCGAGCGATTTCGCCTTTTCAGCCGACATCAACACCTACAGACAGGTCAAAATCTTGAGCGGCGGATGCGTCATGGAGCGTCCGATGCGGCAACATGCGCACACGTAGAAAGCTGCAGCGCAGTGAGGATTTTTGTGAGCGGATGGACAAAAGCAGACTAGAACTGCACGAGGATGGCCAACAACTCGAATACTGCTGACGACTGCAAAGCACGGGGATCGCTAAGATCACGCAAAAGCACACACGCTCATCGCCGCAGCACTCGAAGAAGCAGCAGCTCTCGCGCATCGCACCCGCATGACACCAAAGTACACACATCCTCACACGCAGTGAGGAGGACGTACCAAGGAAGCAGCGCCATCGTTCAACGACGAAGCGTTGGCGGCGGTGACCGTACCGTCTTTCTTGAACGCCGCGCGAAGCGACGGGATTTTGTCAACCTTGACGTTGTAAATTTCTTCGTCGTCGGTGACAACCTTCGGGTCGCCCTTACGCTGGGCAATCGTTACGGGCGTGATTTCGGCGGCAAACTTGCCGGCCTAGGAAAATTGCTCCATGAAGGACAGGCTGCCCATGCAGACTGCGACAGGTCGGTCATCACCTTGGCAGCATTGGCAGCGCGGGTGTAGCTTTCGATCGCGTACTTGTCCTGGTCTTCGCGCGTAATGCCGTATTCTTCAGCGCACTTTTCACCGCATAATCCCTTGATACAACGCATGAGGTGGATTTCTTGCTGTTGAGGGAGATGCTATACCATGTGCTGGTTGTTGTACGGGTCCCATAGACCATCGTGGATCACCCCATCAACCAACTGGACGGACGCGCGTGAGAACGTCCTCGAGGCCGTACGATAGCATGCATGTACCTTTCCATCACCCAAGCGGTAACCCGTGCGAGCCTTGGGCAAGTAATACGGAATGTTGGACATGCTTTCGAATCCACCGGCAAGCATGGCATCTTGGCTACCGGCGAGGATGCTTTGTGCCGCCATGGCAACGGACTTCATGCCGGACGCGCACACTTTGTTAATGGTCGTGCAAGGCACCGAGTCAGGGATACCTACATAATTGTCCCACATCAGTCGGTCGAGTTCGCCTCAGAAAACATGTCGTACCAGCTTTGAGCACAGATTGGCGAGCCGGGGCTTGGCCAATGGCAGCGGACACGACATTCCCCAAGTACGCTTCTTGGATTTCATCCACAGAGATCCCCGCGCGCTCAATCGCAGCTTTGTTGGCAATCGCGCCAAGTTCCGGCGCAGTGAGCGACGCAAAAGCACCGTTAAACGTCGCGATGGGAGTACGCGCGTAACTCACGATAACGACATCCTAGGTTGCGCTCAGTCACTCGACCACTTCCACGCATACAGCATGTACCCGGGGAGAAAGGGAGGTGCTGAAGCGGCGGGCGAACGTCTTCGCGGCAGATTGCATCGTCTCGGCGGCACGTTTCGAAATGTGGCCAAGATTTGTCATATTTCCCATGGATTGTTTACAAATTGAAGCCGGATGATGGATCGGGAATAATAGTCGTTTTCATCATTTTTATTTTTTTCATACAAGAAGGCAGAGAGAAGGGCAAAAATAAAATAAATCGTAACAATATTGATTTAAAGACGGGTACCGACACGCCGCAGTATGCGAATGGAGCGTTTTATTCGCTGATAGAACACGTTTAAACGTATTTCACCAGGTGCATCACGCATTTGGATTGGTTAAAATAACGACGCCAAACAACCAATCAAGGCGCATTCATTGGGCGTGTCGCAAAATTTGAAATTTGCGATGGCATCTCCGCAACGGGCACGAGAGACCACGGGTGACGACGCGAGCCCGACCCCAACCAACGCGCCAGAACCCACCAACGAATGCAACAGAGGCGACGCTGCACAGATACCCGACGCGAGCGAACCGGACCTGAAGAAACGAAAAGTGGCCGAGGCAACAATGTCGGTCGACTCACCATCGCGCAAGGTCAACGAACACCTGGTTTGGGACACCAACCGCTGCGGCGACCTCATCCTCCTCTCCAACAAGAAACAGACGATGGAAACATGTATCCTCGATTCGGATCAATGGAATTGCGTGCTCGCATCCCAACCAGCGTCGCGATTTCGCGTGCGTTTGGACAAATTGGGACGCGGCGGCGAACTGTGGATAGGCTACTGCAAGAAGGATCGCTTTGTCCCAAATGGCAGCACGCGCGGCCGGTTCTGTCAGATCCTTCGTGCTGACGACGGCGTCACGGGCGATGATACAAGCCATCCTTTTTGCGATGGCGACGAGTTGACCATTACACACCACCGCGCCAACCACACGATTGTGTTCCAAAAGAACGGTCAAGACATTGGTATCGAGTACGAGCATGTGACGGACGAAGCGCGGTACCCGGCCATCGTGACCAACAGCGATCAAGTGTTCATGACATTGCTTTAGCATAAATCCAACCTTGCCACGATCGAGTGTACCCTGTTTGCGGTTGAATCGGCGACAATGGGCACGGTTTTCCACATGCTTCCGTGTGCCTAGCATTTTGACGACCTTGCATCAATCCATGCACAGGAGATGTGGTGGCCCCCTCGCCGCTCCGATTCGCCTGGAGATGCATGACGTAGTGTGGCCATGGCACGACCTCCACTTGCCCCGTTCGGCCGTGAAAAAACAGAGTTAGCATCGCCGTGGCAACATATTGACAACCATTGAGGAGTGGCGAGGTAGCTCAGCAATGGCATTCTAGCTGGTCGCGGGCAGCTTGCTAAAATTCGCCCAACCAGCCCATACGTATGATGGCAAATCGATTGGCAGCATGCGTCGAGCAGGCACTCACCAGTCTGTTGCCGGCATTGACGATGCGGGAGAAGCGGGATTTCGATCCTAATGATGGCAGAGCAGTGTACGCCACCAATGCCTGATGGCCCTGGCTATGGTGTTGCTTGAATTCAACTACAAGACACTTGGTAGGCGTTCAGCAACGCTTGGCAATAGGGTATCACGACTGTCGTTCTTCCTCGACCAGGTAAATTTCATGAAGCCAATCCTTGCGCAGTCTCTGGCCACTTTGTTTTGAATTCACGCGAAAATGGCATGATTCGCTCAAACCCCACAAGACGCTTACGCTGGACGATCTATGTGCAGGAAGTGCATCCAGTGCGTGGCCAACTTCGTCACGACAGGCACACTAGCGCGTTGTTTTGTGCGAATTCTCCGACACAATCACGTCAACGGTTCAGTGAAGGGGTCGTCGAGGAACATGCCCGCGCACGGTGCGCATGGTCGTCGCGTTGATCAACGGGGCGTTGCTCGCTGGCATTTACACCTCTCTTTACGTGCTCTCCCGCGTGCGAACCTGGTGTGCACTCGCATCAAGTGACTGGATGATTGGATGTAGAACCTCTTGTAGCTCGTCCAAACTAGCAGGTCGAGCATTGCCTACGTGTCTGTGCCGAGTCCGAGGCCAGTAGGGCATGCCGCAATATCGGTAGCTCGCCCTTCATCATGGCAGAGTACCAGCGACACCTGCACCAAGCGGACAAGTCAGAGTCGCTCAGCACATTACCCTCAAAGCAGACACACGTCAAAACCAAATTACCTTAGATGAGTGCGTGTCCTTTCATAAATAGGTAAATTTGCCAATCGGTGCTAATTTTGGTGAATTGAATGTTTACCAGAAGTGATACATACTCTGAGGTTATATAAGTTCTCCGCTGGATGATTCTAGAAACGTTGAAGGCATGACAAATCGTTGCACTTGCTCAAGGTAATTAAGGACGAGTTGAAGTGGTGTGCCATGTTTGGGATAACGTCGTCAGGAAGGCCGAGCGCACGTCGTCGGCATCGCCATCACCACCATGCGCAAGACGACGCTTTGATGATGGTAAAGGCGTCTGGCGATTTCTTGTGTAGTTGTCCTGTGCCGATCGCAACGACATGCCGAGGACATTACGAACGGGGTGAGTGGCAAGGATTTGGGCTCCATGAAGACGAAATCCGTTCGACAAGATCATGACTGTGACGCAGCACCACATCCACAAAGGATAAATAGATTCGTGGGTTCAAAATTGTCCGAGAAGCTACCAAGTTGTGCCCTACCAGCGAGGCACAGCCGCGACAACCGACGCATTCCCACGCAACAAACACGAAACGCCGACGGACATCCACACTGATGCAAGGCAGGGGGTCCAGTACGTCGGCTACAGTTCCAACGAGAACACGTCTTGTTCGTCATCAGGGAGGCTCGACCCATCAGCATCCATGTCGGCCGACAGAAGCGACGGTCGCGGTGTTGTGACGTTTTCATGTTCGTGGTGTGGTGCGGCCGCGGCGGTGTGTTGGTCGTCGTCGTGTCCTGGGAAGTCAGCGCCTATCCGTGCGTTTGCAGCGTACGCTTGGACGAGCATTTGGCCTTCGCGTGCTTCAAACGACAGTTGGGGTGTGGTTTGTGCATCTTCAGGGTGAAAGGCCGCTGAGGTCGTGGCGCGGCGAGTCGCAAGCGTCGGGATCGCCATCGGCGGCGACTGCTGCCAGCTCATGGAGAGCTGGAGAAGCGTGTTCGAGTCATGCAACGAAGTGGGGGTCTTCACCGTCGTCATGGGAATATCGGAAATGGCCGTCGACGGCGTCGTGGTGCGTCGGCAAAGTTGCCGTGGCTGGGGCGCGCAGTGGACGTTTTCGATCGATTTTTATTCCACCCCATACTGAAACCAAGCGATAAAATAAATCGTCCCATCCCCACGAGCTACAAGAAGCCTCGTGGAATCTTGACCAGGTTCGTTGGAACCAGCCGATACCTGCCATGTAAAATAACCTCTTAAACTTCATATTCTTCCGAGAAATGTCTTGGTTCCACGCGAAAGGCGGTCGCGTACGAATCGCTGCTTGCGTCTTCGTGATCCCGAGTGCTCGCACCAGCGTCCCACCGAAGCGGTACCTGCCAATCGCACCGATGGATGCCCCCAACCTTGCTCTCGTAAATACAGTCCTCCAAATGCGAACGCGACGGAGGGCGGGGTGGAAGCGTTGCAACATCGGCCGGGGGCATTCAAGGTTCTACGACGGACGGTATTGCTTTCATGTCGAAGAACTTGACGAGAGGACGCGACCTCTGCAGTGCGTGCACGGGGTACGCCACTCGTCCAAGCCAAGGCATGTGGTCTCACAGGTACTGTAAACGATAATACCCTGTTGAATTTAGTACTGCAAGCTTCTACCACATGTTTGCCTCTCCAGAAAAGTCCGTCTGCATCAGGTTGAAGTTTGCACCGGGCAGTGGGCTTTGCTGGCGGAGCCACCGCGCTGCCATCGAGCCTCGGTGCGTGGGCGATCCCTCTAGCACGAACGATTCGCGCTCGCCGTCCGTGGCGCTCGCCACTTGTGGTCGACGGCTCCATGCCGGCGCTGGGGCTGCGTCGGCACGACGTGGCGCTGCAGCCGCTCGTACCCAATAGCTTCGGATGGCGTCCCGCAGTCGTCCACTCCAGCCGCTCGAGCAGTCTGTCGCCAACAGACGAAGATTCATTTCCGCGCCACGTGGCGCCACCGCCACACACGTGGGACATGCAAGTCAGCTGTGTTCGATCCCGTGGCGCCGTGCGCGTCCCCGGCGGACCATATGCACCACCCGCTGCTGGACGAATACTGACCACTTGCCGCTTGGGGCGCAGGTGGTTGGAAGCACGATGATCTTTGTGCTTCGTTGGGGGCCAGCTGCCTCGACACGATGCGACCGCGCTCTCTGCCCTTCCACAATGTGCGTTTTCCGTTGCAAGTACATCAATAGCCGTATTTATCGTTGAGCGCGGTGCGGCCATCGCCTGTTTGGTTCGTGGGGGGCTGCCATACGACGTCGCCGCCTTCCAGGATGGTGCTGTCGAATACGCTTGTGGTCCCAGCGGGGGGCTTGGTCGCGACGTCCTTTCGACGGAGGCGGACGCGTTTCGGTCGCGGCGCTTCCGTTGCCTCTGGGTCATCACGGCCGTGCTTGGCAGAGCCGCCGGCGACGTCGTCCGTCGTCAGCGGCCGCGACGACACATCCAGGGCAGATTCGAATGGTTGCGGGGCGTCGTCGGAGGGCTCGGTCATAACATGTTGGTCTGGCGAGTTGGTGGCCATCAACGGCTCGACGGCGTTCGGCGTGACTTGGGCCAAAGAGGTCGATGGCGGCGGGTCTCTGCATCACGATCGCGTCAGACGACAGAGCAGCAGCGCTGCCAACGTTTGCACTCGTCGTGCATCCGCATGCCGGGCAATAATCGTGCACACGTACAAGAATGTCGAGTTGGAAGCGTTGTCGCGAGCAGCGGGAGCCACGAGCTTTGCCCACGCGGGCGTCGCGACCTCGAGGAGCGATTCCATCTCGCGGATCCTCTGCCGTAACTCCGTGCGACCCGCTTCGGCCTTGGCGGCGTCCTCCTCGACCAACGACCGCGCCGACGCCATCATGTACTTGTCCAAGCTGTCGACGTCGTCCCGATCGTCCGTCGGGGCGCTACCACACACGCATCAGTCCGTCGATCGCAATGCCAGTGATGCCACATAACGGCCTCGACAAGCCCGCACCCCTCTGCCGCCTCGACATCACACACCATTTCAGCATCTACCTGGGCGTGTTGGTCGATGCGGGAAGTGTCGCTTCCAGGAGCTTTAGATCGGCGCGAAGTCCCGCCAACGTGGCCGCGATCGATGCGTACGTCAGCACTTGGCCTCCGTGCGCCTTGTGCTTGGCCGGGGCGCGGTTGGCTTTGGTGCGGTCGAAAAAGTCATCGTCGTCGCTAGCGTACACGGAGGCGTTCGCTTTCGCGGCCGTCATCTTGGCTAATGCCATGCCATGAGGCACGACGATCCGCGTCGACCACGGGTCGAGCCAACGAGTCGTCGACGCACCTGCAACGTCCTTTTGCGCCGTTCGCTGCGTGTGTTTGGCCAGCAATTGCGCCTCGAGGGTTTCGATTTCGTCGTGCAGTTCTTGGATCCGCGTTTCGTTGCGCGCTACGTCAACACACACAAGGCCGTGAGCACGACATGTTCATCGATCCCGTTGCCATGTCGAATGTGAGAGGCAGGCGGGTTCCACTGGAATGGCCTGGACGACGTACCGAGCGCAGCTTCCTGGCCCTCCGTGAGCCCGACGTTCTGTTTGGCTCGGATGCGTTGGCTCTCGAGCTTGACGTTCTCGAGCTTTTGAATGCGGTTCTGCAGGCGCGTATACAACTTGGCATCTTTCGTCAAGTTCACGCTGTCCTTGGTCACGTTCGACACGTACGGCCCGGACACGTCGGCTTTGCGCTGTGTCGTGCCAGCCACCCGTTGGAAAACAAGAAGTCGAATGCTATGCCACGTACGTGGCGCAAGTAATCGGGCAGCGGGACGACGTTGGGCTTGCTCGTGGCCGGCGCTGCTTCGTCGTCGCTGCTGTCGCTTTCCTCAACAGCATCTTCTCGGAACCCCCACGTCGCTCCATGATCCGCTTCCTCGGCTTCCTTCTTTTTCTGAAGAGAGCGGCGTGCATGTCGAGCTTCCAACTACGCGGTCGACATCACAAGTCAAACATCCATCGACACAGACGGGGTTTAAAGAGCAGAGCATCGCAAGTCTGCTCCTCGACGGTTGCGACGAAGGTAGCGCCGGCAGCACATGCACCCCGGGCAAAATTCCATGCAACCCACGATGACATGCGCATGCCGCCCTTGGAAACGCATCGCCATCAACCGTGCGGACGCCAACCACCCCAGCGACCACACATTCACTTGGATTCGAATGCAGCTGAGACGTACCTTGGCTCGCAGCTTTGCCAGGTTGTCGGATCTACAAGGCAGTGTTGACATTGACATAGCGAGGGATCCTGTAGTACGCACGAGTATTCTTCGGGCATGAGGTCATGCGGTCCCAGGATTGTGTAGATACGTGTGGACTCGCCAAACACAACAACGTCCCCGACATGCAGCTCGACGGGATCGGTGGCGGGAATGCGCCGCTTGTTGACGAACGTGCCGTGGGTACTGCCCAAGTCCACCACAAAGAGGTGTCCTGTGCGCGGTCACGATCTTGGACGATGGAAACGAGAGCACGAACCTTTCGAGTCGAATTGAAGGGCTGCGTGCGTGCGGGATACAGAAGGATGCTGCAGCACGATGTCGCACAGAGGCTCCATGCGCCCTGGAACCACAGTACCGCTGTGTCAGCATGGGCACCGTCGTCGGGCGGACATACCTGCGACAAGGAACGGCTTGACGGACGTATCCAGCGCCAACTTTTCCACGATGATGCCTCCCTTGATGACTTCCACCGACAAGCCATGCCGGTTCGACCCATTCGCCGCCCACTCTGGCGGCACGTACGCCGTCATACTCTTGATGATTCAACGGCGGATTGCGCCGTTGGTTCTCTTATTTGATTGGATAAAAACGAAATAATATAGCCAATCTAAATCTGATAAATACTGTAATCTAGCCAATCATTAAACGTTTCAATAGACCGCGCGACGTTTAAAAACCAGCGGCAGGAAGAAGGGAGCGAAGGCCTGAACACGTCGTCATGCGAGCGTGTACAGTATAGCCCAGAGAGAATCGGGCGATGAAACACTTGATGCGCACATGGATCTCTCTCGGTTGCATGCACCCCCTGCGGAAACGCGTGTGATATAGAAGACGATGGCTGTGCGCACTGCACGACGAAATTTCCCGCCTCCTTGGCTGTAATGCTTCGACGTCGCGAGAGTTCAACGCGGGGGGCTATGCCAACACCAGGGAGATATCTCAGTAGGGTGATCAACTCGCTGTGTTTTGTATGTCATGCATGACACATCGGACGATGCAGCGACGGCGCTGGCATGTCTCAAGCTTGCGCTGTTACTCTGTGTTTGTCCTAACCGTGACTCTTTTGTTCATGATCTGGCTTCCGCTTCGACATGCTGGCAATACGGGCTCACAATTTGCATGATACAGCGATGGACGATGTCGAGGGTGTCCAGGTCTCGCGGCGCGTCCTTCCCCGGCAGCTCGTTGAAGACTTTAGCGCTAAACTCGACATGTTCGAGCATGTCGTACAAGCGCGTGAGCTTTCTCGCCTATGACGATGCATGAGGCACACGCACGTTTGCAACCACGGCGACCAATCTACCTCTGCTGCCGACTTTGCATGGGCGAATTCGGCGGCGTACTTTTGAAAAGCAGCTTGGACTAGCATCACGTTGTCTCGATAGAGTTCTCGAAGGGCCGCATGCTATGAAGCGCAGGTGTCAGCGATATTCCAAGCCATCACACACACGCAGCGAATCCACGCGCCAACCCAACGCGCAAGACGCAAAGGCAAGAGGAAAGCTGGCACGAACCTTGCGCCAGTACGTCGATGCTGGATCGGACATTCCCACAACAGCCCCGGACGAACCGCGCGACCCTTCCTTGTCCACTGCCGGCTTCGGCTGGTCCATCGCTTGCAAGAACGAGTCCGTGTGTTGATGTAACCTGGACATGCGGTGGCAGTCGTCGGTCGGGGGAATCGCAGGCGCCGTGCTATTGTCGCGGTCGACCAGCGCCTGCAACGACGCCAAATGTGGCAAGACCAACGCCGTGATGTACGAATGGACCACGTGAAGCTCTTGCAGCGAACGCTGGGACGCCGCCTGCCGGTCCTCGGACAGGACCTGGCGGCAGTAGTCGGCGTAGTCGCACAAATGCACCACGTCTTGAAGGTGCTCCTGTTGTCATGGCAGCCGAACAAACCGATGAGAACGAGTTGACTATCGACAGATCGACAACACGCAAGAAAAACCAACATCGTGGCGGGGAACGAGGTCGGAGCATCCCGGCAGCATCGCGCTGCCCAGCCATTCGAGCGGCAGCCATGCCCGCACGATGCCTCCTGGCAACCAAACCCATCGCCCGACCGCCGCATGCGTGAACCCTGGTGTCGATGGTGCAGATTCATGTTGTACCTGGGAGCGTTGTGTGGCAAATTTGTGACGATAAGCGTCGAAAAACGTTTGGGCCGCCATCACTTGCCTCAAGTACGTCGCTTCGAGCTGCGATTTCTGCGACCACACAGCGTCGTGAGGGCGAATCAAGCGCGCATTCTAGACCCATCGAGGCTTTCGCGACGTACGTGGTGCCAGTACTGGTCGGCCGCGGGATCCGTCCTCCTGTCGAGCTGTGCGTAGGTCGTTCCCGGCGCGTTGTCGCGGGTCGAGGAACGCTGCAAGAGATTTTGGACGGACGGCAGGACGGTCGTCCGAGATGCAGTCGACGATGTGGACGCGATGGACATGGGGGATTTCGTTGCCGCCGCCATCATTATCGTCGGTGCTTCATGGATGGCCCCGCCGTCGACTTGTAGACTGCCATGGGCTGTCGCATGGGCTGCCTTCTCGGCCATCCCAATTTTGTGCCGATACGGCAACATAATCTTGTTCACTGACTTGACGACTCGTTTCAAATCCGAGATCGGTCTCGCCGGGTGCGTCGCGCTCGACTCGCTCAGGACATGGCAGCAAAACTCGACGAATCCCAGCAAGTACGTGAGCTTCTGGCGTTGGGAAGCATCCTGGTCGGCCGACGACGTCACGAGAAAGTGCTGGAACGCGTGGTAGACGACCTTGCATGTTTCGTAATGCGCGGCTTTGAGCGCGGCGTGCTATGGCATCGATGAGGTAGGCAGCCCCATGCTAAAGTCGTTCCATCTCGACTAAAAATCGTGGGGACTCACGGCAACGATGAATTGCCCACCATCCATTCAAGAACCATGCACTCGCATCATGCAAGACGCCCCGGCTAGACGTGAAACATCGTCATCACAACGCCGACACGAGTTGCGTAAACCACTCGCAAGCATGCCCTCCATTCACACATGGCTCGGCCGCGGCGCTGGTGCCCATCAAAGTGCCACATGACGTACCTGGCGCCAGTACTCAACCGCGTTCGCGTTGTTTTCTCCACCCGACGACGCCTCGACATCCTCGGATTGTATCGACACTTGGGACGAAGTTGCGACGGGAGAGCTTGCCGCCGACGGTGCTGCTGACGCGTGATTCATGTAGCTGGCTGGCACACCGCCGACGGAGCGATCGATCGCTGGTCGGCCACCCCGCGATGAGTTGTGTCGTCGGCCGGCCCATGCCACGTGGACGTTGGTTTGAATGTCCGATGCCGGCGCTGGGTCGGACGGCGCCACAACCGGCGGGGCCATCTTTGCCATGTACGGCACCACCACCATTTGAATATACTTTCGCACACGCGCGAGGTCGTCCCATGTTCGAGGTGTGCTTTGGGTACTGGCCGATTCGTCCAGCACAACTTTGCAAAACGTGACAGATTCCATGTCGAATTCAACCTGCCGCTTCTCGGCCGCGATCGCGTCGTCGACCGACGAGTCCTGGGATATGCGTGCTCGGAACGCGTTGTACATTGCGTTGATTTCATCCTGATACGACGCCTTGAGCGCTCCATGCTACCGACATCGCACACGGGGAGTTTTTTCGGTCGCATTGGACATCCGCTCTACCTGCTTCCAGTACTCAGCCACTGTACCATTCTCGCCATGCCCGCGGTCGTGGCTGGACATGGCTCGTTGCTGCGGCGAGAGAGACCCGTCGGGCCGATCGCCAACCATGTCAACATCGCCCATCGAGTCTCGTTCAGCGTCGCTTGGTGTGGTCGCCGGCCACCGTTGTCGCTCCGAGTTCGCCTTTTGTTGGTGCGGCCATGGATAGTAGTACTAAACTGAATTAGTACGTTGTTGCACGAATTGCCGGTGCAAGGATAATACTACTATCTGCAAAGATAGTAGTACTACCAGGAGGTTGGAATAGCAAACGCCCTGAGGCATTCCACCCACATCCACGCGAAACGGAACGACGCCATCGCCGCCTGAGCGCCCATGCCTACGGTGGGTGTGGATCACTCTCACTACTCCTACGAGCAAACCCTGTGAAATGCTTTCCGGGGACATGGAGGTCGAGATCGACGATTTGGTGCTCCATCAACTGTGTTTGCCACGCTGTCAGGTTGTTGACAGTCACTGTAAGCGCCGCCACGACGTCCACGACCATGGCGGCACCAAACACAGCCTCACGGCCACCTCAGCAACTCTCCAACGATATTCCTGGAAGCACGTGGTCGCTGTTTCATAAGATCAACTCACCACGTGCCACCATCCCTCGTCGAAGCGTTTGCAAACTCGCGCCGACAATTCTCTGGGAAGCTTGCGTGTTGGCCATGTTTAGGCGATCTCTCACGGCGACGGACGCGCTGGTGCACCGAGATGGCGGTAATGAGGATGATTCTGCAGTTTACAACCATGCGTGGAGGAGGTTTCAAAATGCGCTGCCAAGCCACACGGCTGACAAGAAACGCTATCGAATGTCATGGATCCCTTGCGTTTACTTATGAGTCAACAACGTGCAAGATGTCGGGTGTTCGCCGCCGCAGATGACGTTGACAGAAGGCTTTCCTCCGACAGGCAAGCCACAGAACAAGGTGGTGCTGTGTGTGAAGCACCTCGTCTCGCCAGGATGCAGAGGCAGCCTTGTCGTCCACTTCACCCGGCTCCTCGACCATTGTATTTAATAATAAAAGTAAAAGTATTTATAAAAATAGAGAGAATTATGGAGAAATTAATAAATTAAGATATTCTCGGTCACTTGACTGGTTACCGCGCCAGTTACAACTGTTTCACATGTGTCCCAACGGGCATGCCAACGCAACGATGGAACGAGGTCACAGCGCAAGCGATTCGACGCAAGGGACGTCGTCGAGGCGATGCCACCGCCCCACCGACACGTCGTTTTCATGCCAGCCACCACAGCCCGCGTCAAGTGCCACCATGGACGACGTGAGGGTGTTGCCACGGCTCGACTACCCCGCCACCGACACACTCTTCCCCGAGGCAGCACGCAGTCGAAGTAACACACGTCAATCATGCATGGCACAACGGAACGACGACGAATGCGAATTCGACCAGTCGTTGGTGCATGCGCTCAACCAACACTTCCCGTCCCTGGATGCATCGAAGGCACAGCCAGGGGTATGCGGTCCTTTGTCGAATGCCCCGACGGTCGACTTGGCCATGGACCATTCAGCGCCCGACGACGAAGACGACGTGTTGCTTATGGACAAAGACGATGACGACGACGAGTTCCTTCGCCAAGTACAGATCCAGGTCACTCAGGCCGCAGCCGTCGTCGCAAACCCGGCGAAGCATCGGTCGAAACATGGGAGGAAGAACTCTCATCTACGAACCCATCCCCATGTCAACGCTGCAACCCCTCCTCCGGTCCACGAACAACCGCTTCATCGGCCCGCCAAACGCATCACAGCCACCCATTTCCATGCGAACACGGGACTGTCCGTGACACAACCCTGCGAGCTACCGACCATTCTTTCACCGGCAGCAACCACTGACCCAACGAATACAACCACGTCAAACGACGACACGGCGCCAGTGGCTTTGCCGCCACTGCCTCCAGTCACCCCACCGAGGTCATCGCACGGAGACGTCGATCCCACCACACTCCTGTCGTGGGGCGAGATGCCAGACAGCATGGAGGTTGTCGACGAGGACGCTCTCGTTCCTGGCAATCTTCACGCCACGCCTGAAACAGGACAGGAGCACTGGCCGCCTCTACACCAGCATCATGATGGCGACGCGTCTCCTTCCCGAACCACAAGCGAAGTCAAAGTCCAGGCATGGCTGCGACAGAAGCAGCGCCTCCATCAGAAACGACACCAGCAGCACACTGCGTTGGTGGTGGTCGATAAAGCGAAGCGGCAAGCCGACAGCGATTCGCAGTACCGTTTATGGCTCGCGCAAAAGAAAAAGCAGCGCAAACGGGAAAAAGCAGCCGCGACCGCAAAACTCGTGCGCCAACAAAACGAACGCCTGCGACGGCTCCAAGTCCAAGCCGTCGAGATCCAAACCATCCAAGCACACACCAAAGTATGTCCTCGATGTCTACCTGACGTGGTTCGCCGAGATGCTCACGTTGCTAGGCACGGCGCCATGCGTCACAGAAACCCAAGAAAGCCCGACCACCCCGACGCACGCGGGACGCGCCCACGAGATGCGATGCATCGGTGGTACACCCGACGGTCCTTTTGTTCCCGTTGAAACGAATGAATAGGGCGCCGCGCCGTTCATGAAGCACGAGCGAGAGGTTGCCACTACCATGCAACGCCTCGACGACGTCGAGCGCGTCCTTGTCCAAATCGCTGCCCGTGCCCTGCGAATACCCTAACAACAACACACCGCACACACACACTTTTGTGGAGGACAACCACGGCATCTCAACGACATCATTCGTACCCGTCTTTCGTCATGAGTGTCGCCGCGAGACACGTGTCGTTTTATGGCCCAACAGGATGACGTGGCCTCCATGCTCTCATGCACGGAGATCGCACACACACACGAGCATGCATCGGTTTGCACATGCTGCCCTCTGCTCCCTCCCTCACAAGCATCTTGGCAACGTCGGTGGCCGTCGGATCTACAACGCATTGTAACCGCTAGTGAAACCGCTACATTGACACGACCGCTTGGTCCTGCCCGTTGGCCATGTCGAGAGCAGTGGGCACGTGCGTTCGACGTCGACTCGGGCAATGACGAAAAGCAGTGGACACAACGTCCGTTCGGGCAACGATGGAGCGCATGGCACAGGTCGTGGCCGATGTACGCGCCTGGTGCAAGTACTTTGAACGGGCAGGGTGAAACCGCCAATGAAACCGCCAATGAAACGGCGCCGGTGCACACTTGGAGAGCAGTGGGCTTCGACTCGGAGCCGCGATGGAGCGCATTCCAAAGCTCGTGGCCGATGTGGTCGCTCGGTGCAAGTACGAAGGCGTGGCCGTGTCGGATACGTTGGCAGCGTTCATTTGTCGCACGGTACAAAAAATGCCGTGTCGTTTGTGTGTTGTTCATCCGTGTGTCGATGCAGGTCGTTCAAGACGATGCAAACCGGTTTTGTTTGGATGGCGACGTCGACGCCGACGGGCTCGCGGCGCTAACGCACGCAAGTGTGACCCGTCTCCTACAAAAGGACAGTCCGTCGTTGGAAACGATCAAGATGCAGTTGGACTTTGACTTGTGCTATGTCAAACATGAGGTACAAATGCTCCAGCGCTGGTGGCCGCCGCGTGACCGTTGCATGTATCGCTGCAGGAGGAAGTCGAGAAAGGTCGGGCGGCAAAGCAAAAGAAGATCGCGGCGCTCCATCGGTCCATCGTGTTGTTGCAGCCCAACGGAACGGGCGACTTTGACACCCTCACGACGTTGTATCGACAGGTACAACGTTCTACCCGCCCCCCGTCCCGACATGCAGGGGGCGCCGCTGCGCAGTATAGCAACTCACGCCCCATGCCGTGTTGGCATCCCATAGATTTTTACCCTCCTCATGGTGCATGCTGACGCGGACAAGACGGGCGATCGCAACGTCGAGCGCGAGGTCGCGGCCGCGTTGGAGAGCGTGTTTCCGCGCATTGGGTACACTTCCATCCGTCGGCCGCCACGTCGTCTCAACCATCGCTCGCTCGCGCCCATGGTAGATTGAAGTCGTTTGTGTCCATGTCTGCCGACGACAAAAAGTTCCAACTCAAGGAACTCGCGAGCATCGTGGGCGGCATCCGCTTGTTCAACAAGGAAATTGGCAAGGGCGGCGCGGGCATTGGGTTGACGCTGGGTACGAGCTCCATCCTGACGGAGGCTCTTGCCCATGGCGACGTGCCTAGATACCATTCGAAACAACGTGACAAACGTGTCCAAGCTCGCGGCCGAGGAAGTCGAAGAAGCCAACGTTGCCGCGACCGAGTACACGGAGGTGCTGCTGCACCTCCACCATTACAACGCCAAGGACAGCGTGACGGCCGAGCGACTTGAACGGTACCGTGGCGTGCGTGGTGAGCGACCTCACGGCCTCCGTAGATGGCAAGAAGAGCTCAACAACAAGCGCCAGTTCCTGTCGTACTTGCAAAGCTTGTACGAAGACATTGACGTGTGCGTCGACAAGATCAGCCGCATCATGGCCACGTACGACAACGAACTCAACACACTCAAAGCGCTCGTCGGCGCCCGCACGTCGCTGCCCAAAGGACAAGTGTACCCAGTGTTTGAAGCCCTGTCGAAGGCGTGGGAAGACTTGGACGCGGAGCACCAGCTCCTTCTCGCTCGCTCGCGCTCGGTCAAGGCGTACGTATCTTTCGACGTGTTGTTTCAACGCGCAAGTCGTCGCATGGTGTGGTCAAAATGTGTGTGCCCCGTGGACGGTGCTCGAGTACTACCGCGCCAGCGCTTTGCACGCGCTAGAGACTAGCGTTGTCCTATCTCCTGCGTGTGGCCCTGTGCCGAGGCAAGCATTCACTGCGGTTGTTGTAGGCTGATGCAATTCAAGGACTCGTTCACGCGAACGCTCTCGCCGCAGTCCGAGTGGATTCTAAAGGCAAAAAAGGCCGGCATGCCGTCGCAAGACCACTGGTTCGACCAAGCGACCGAGCTCGACAACCAACCAAAGTTTGCGCCGCCGTCATCGTCGTTGGCGTCCGGTGGCGCCAAACATGCCAGTACAAATCCCCACGATCGCCGCCCCCACCATGGTCCAACCACGAAACGGAACGTAGGTGGGGATGAAGGCGGCGCTACGGGTGCCAACGACGACGTTCCCGTCCGCATGTCGGTCGACTCGACGCCCGAGTTTATGCAGTTGCCGCTAGAGTACCAGGGGTACTGCCCATGGACCCTCGTTCGTCGCGGCGGTAACGTTTTGTATTCGTGTGGGAGACGAGGGGTGTGCGCCGCCGTCGCGGGCGTCCTGCGTGCATTCTTGCAAGTACATGGCCTGGTTGATTCGTTGTGCCTGTGTGAGGCAGGGCTGCCTAGTGCCGTGTCCCCTGGGGGCGACCGATCTGCTCGAAGCCATGCGTCGATCGTGACGGACATGCGTAGGCTTGCTGCTTCCGGGAGACCCGTCGCTGGGGGTGATTCAATTTCGCAACGCCTACCACGTGTTTGTCAACGAACGGGCGCTGGAAGAGTTTATGGTGGATCCGGCGCAATTTGTCGGGATCGTGCACGACATGGTCGTGCGCAAGCCAGAGCTCATCTACCTCTTGCGGCTTCAGGTGGGCAGCACCGTGACCTATATTGCAGCCCCACGACGTCTCATCGGTGGCCTGCAGGAAACCTTCCCGGACACGTCGATGGCGTCGTTGCTGCGCCTGACAAACAACCGCACGCACGTGCATCCGTTGTTGGCGCCGCACGCCGTCCAAAAGGTCGACGCTGGCACGTCGACACCGACCCACTTTGTCGAGAAAAACATGGACGTCAACTACGAGTGGAACGAGTGGAGCTTACGTCGGCGCGCCGTCAAAATCGCCAATCTCCGAAATGTACGTGCGTGCCAGCGCTCGAAAACGGGTGGCTGGGAAGCCTCGGTGTGGTCCCGGCGCCTCCTCGCGCATGGGCCTCACGGGTACATCCTCGTGTAGTACAAAACTGTGTCGGCGCAGACCACCCTGAGTACGTTTCGCAAAGACGCCGACCAGCAAGTGTGGCTCCCCACGGACGGGACGACCCAAACTGGCCACGACAGAGGCACGAACCCAACGAGAACAATCACGTATTTTGCAGGTCAGTGTGCTGCCGTCGTGTGCATGGACCGAGATGATCGACAACAGGACTACGTGGCATGCCGACGGACAAGACCATGCCTGCCTACCTCGCCGACGACGCATCGAAACACGATGATGGCGGCAAAGACGACGACGACGACGTCGTTCGTCCGGCCATCGTGTCGTACGCATTTGACCTCTGAACGCGACAGTGCATGTGTTGAAATAATGAAGCCGCCACGTATGGCACGTTGACGCAGACAACGTGGTGAGCCAGTGCGCTGGGATCGATTCGATGAGGCGCCGCCGCCTTCTCTCGACGACCATTCCACACCCTTTCCCACATTCCGTCGTCGCCATCGAGTCGTATCGTCACGTAGAGTACGGACGCTCGTCGGGATCGCCGTTGTACTCGGACATGCCACCAGCAGAATGGCTGGAAGCATCCGTCGAGACGGCGCGGCATCGTGAGAAGATTCGGGGGGATGCGCCACGTGGTCATTCACGCACGGGTACGCCAAAAAGTTGCTGTCCCAACGCCTCGCAACCACGCCACCCCTACTTGTTTTCCCAAGCAACGACCAACCTATTCCATGGTCGCACCAGCGGCGTGAAAAAGAGGCGGGATAGTTCGATCATACGGGTGCTCGAGGAGGCGTAGCCGGAGCTCGGACCTGCTCACGCCGTCCGATGTCGCACGATTTTGCAGGCGCACACGCAATGTGCGCTGTACCAAACATTGGGGCGCGAGTTTTGTCGACTGGCAAGGATCGGCACGGGCTCGAGCCGCCGCTTGTTTGAGCTTGTAGCAAACTTGGAGGTCCTCTTTGTTCTTGCGCACACACGGCGCCGAGTGGTTGTAGCCATCGAGCCGCCCTCGAGCTCGGCTACCCCGCCATCGAAGGGTGCGCAGGCAACACCAGTTCAGGTCAAACGTGGCGATGCCGTCAAGGCAACGGCACGCGTCACTGGACGTCGTTCTCAATGCCATGATCGAGAGGTCGGCGCAACCTGTCCCCGCTCGTGGGGCGTGCGATCGATGGGGCGATGCCACAATCAGCGACTACAGTCCCGTTTCCTATCGCGAAGGGGACGACATCAAGGGGGAAGGAGCAGTTTGGGGCTCCAACGCATGCATGGCCAGGCCGAGATGGGGTCGATGGATACTTTACCTGACCAGGGCGTTGAGCTGCTCCGTGTTGAAGTGGGCGTCTTGTCGGCGGCATTCGCTTGCACCGTGCGAGACGCGTTTGCGCACCGGTTCTCCACGACTGGTTGCTCCACCTCATCAAGCAGCTCCATTGTGACGTGGTGCACTTTTGAAACCCCGTGCGCAAAGGGTTGGGCAAACGGACATTGCGGGGCCTCGTGGGCTATACAGTAGCCCACGTACCCCCGTGTCGACTCGACACAGCAGTGCGGCTAGGTTCATCAACGTTGCGCAGACTGCGAGCGGTTGGTCGTGGGCTAGCCGACGACGAACAGCGAGCACTACCCCGTCTGCGCGGCTCCTCCCAACAGAAAACGACTTGTACTTGGCCGACAGGGGTTCGGCCGGGTCCCGCCACGTCTTCCTGCACCCTACCTGGAGCACAGGACATGACGCCACTGTACTATTTTTTGTCCTTGGGTTTTAGTGTATTTCTATATTTATCATATATATTGTATATATTTTTCCTTGAAAATATACTTGAAGTAAAATTAAGAAGCAAATAGATTAAAAAATATGCGCGCCCGGTTGTCGCGACGCTGCGCACGTTGACGCACGAATTGATTGTCAACGAGTTCATGAACACGATCCGCAAGAGTGTCGAGTGGATGCAGCTGGCCAAAAAGCGTCGACGTCGCGATGTGGAGCTTCCCATCACCCACCTGTACGCACACGGTCATGATGGCATTGGTCGCGAGTTTGCCACTGCCAGGGCATGCCTCTATAGAAGGATATGACTCCAACCGTCAAGTTCGTGGTGGACGGCAGAGCCAATGTGCTGGGGACCATGCAACGACGCGGGGGCGTCGTCCAAGGGGCTGCAAGAACGCTGGAATTGCCGGCTGTGCGTTGTGTGTCGTTGTGCACGTTCCATTGACGAAGGTTGTGGACTTACGAAATCGGGGGGAGGGGATGCCGAGTCTTGCTGGGGCTTGTCTCGGCCACTAGCCCCCAATGGTCGGCTCGAAAGGTCGCCCCATGGCACGTGCGACGGCACCCTGGCGTGTGCGTGAATGGATCAGGGGCAAGCTTGTAAGTGCCACTTGGACCTGCGACAAACCATTGCTAATGTAGCTGGGTTGAGTCGACGCTGTCACAGGAGGCATCGTCACCCGGATCCAGCCAAGCTGACGCGAGATTCCGCTTCATCCAGGAGGCAGGGGGGGGGAGGGAAACCAACTACACCATCGCCCCCTCCCCCATCATCCACACAGCCAGCCAAAGAGCTTCGCGACACATCGGCTGGCTTGGGTAGTTAGTTTCACACGGCATGACCGTATTTGTCGAGGCATGGGGCCTGCGGACGACGAGCATGTTTGGTTATGTGTACACGGGCGCTACACATATAAAAATCCATCGATGGAGTTTGCTCCCACACGTCCAAATGCCGACGGCAGAGTTGGTTTGTTGCCCCAAGGGTGCCGACCCCCATCGCCCGCGGAGGCTCTCGGCCATGACAGCCGCCACTGCCCTTGCATGGCCCGAACACGACCGGCAGCAGGGACTTGGCCAACCAACCAGTCCAAGCATGAAACGCGAAGAGCATTCGAACAACGCAACAGGATTGCCACGCATGCGTCAGAAGTCGCGCCGCAGACTTACGAGGTGGTAGGTGTTCAGCGCCGTGTCATGTCTCGGTCACCCACGACACAGACAAGCTCAGATTGTGCAACGATCGCAATTCATGTCCCTGGTAGCGCCGCCTGAACCAGCCATCCACCGCGCCACGCGCTTCGACACTGTCTCGTTCGAGCGGCAGGTTCTCCCGCCGCAAGCCGTCGCTACAGCAACCCTCAGCACGCGACATAACACTGTCGGTGGTCGGCCAGTGGCCCGTTTGACGCATTTGCGACACAACGAGACCATCCATCATCACACTCCCCTCCTACGTCGAGCCTCCCCCTGCGTCGTATGCTTCTGCGGGGCGCACACATCCTCCGACACGACCGCAACGCAGTCTGTTCGGACAACGATCACCCCGTCAGCAGCCTCGCCCGACGCCAACCGCACCCTGCTGTCCCCCACGTGAAGGATGTGACCAAATATCTCGTCGGCATTGGAGAGAGCGTGGTGGGTTGAGGGAATAGAGCCGTGGCCGCACTAAAGGTAGAGAGATGGGGCCTAGGCTGGTGGGGGGGCCGACGGACGGGGGTGCATGACACCCCAGTGAACATTCTCCAGGGGATTTGTCAAGGCCATAACGGTATACACGTCGTTCTATCCAGGGCTGCTGCATTTTCCCTCGCAGTTCGATGGGCCGAACTCTCTTCACGACGACGCAACCTGTCTTGTCGGTACGTGTCGTCGATGTGGTGCATGAGGGGCCAGGGTGTGTCGCCAAAAGCCACGTGGTCTTCAATAAACGGGACGGACCACACCGCCCGCAGCCACCTTCGCAAGCAGGCAAGATCTTGTTCCTAATGCTGCGGTCAATCGCATCGTGGGACCGATTGGATCTACACGGCTACACTCGGTGTGCATTATCGAATGTACTCGGCGGCGCCAACAAGCGGCATGGGCTGGGCGTTGAAGACGCTGACCCTCGTTGCCGTCGTCGCGATCGCGTCCGCCACTGGCGACGCCGTCCCGGGTAAAGAATCCATCTGCGGCACGGATCACGCCCGGCCTGCCGTCGCCGTCAAGTACGTGGAGGCTACCAAGTACAAGCTAGCCAAGTCCGTCGCCCGACTGCGTCTTCGTGCAGGGTGGTGCACGGCGTGGCTGTGGGGCTCGGAAGGCCACTTGATCACCAACAACCACTGCATTAGGTCGCAGGACGATGCATCGGCTGCGATCGTGGAATTTGGTGCCGAATGCGCGACTGCTACGAACCCGAACAACGGCATGAGGGCCGCGTGCGGCGGCACGTTCGTCGCGAACAGTTCGACGTTGATCATCTCGGACACGTCGCTCGACTTCTCCTTGGTCCAGTTGCATGTGAACCGTGGCATCAACCTCACCAAGTTCGGGTACTTGCAGGCGCGTGCGTCGGCGGCCACGTTGAACGAACCCGTCTACACCATCGGTCACCCTGACGGCCGCCCCAAGAGCATTGCGTATTTGAGCGATGGCGGCAGGCCGTCCCGCATCACAAACGTGTCGACCCCGTCCGAGTGCGGCGGAAGTGACACACTGGCGTACAACGTCGATACGGAAGGCGGGTCGTCTGGCTCTGCCATCATCAGCGCCATCGACAACAAAGTCGTGGCCTTGCACAACTGCGGCGGGTGCACCTCGACCGGCGGCGCCAACACTGGCCATAAGCTCGAGTACATTATCAAGCTGTTGAAGTCCAAGAATTTGCTGCCCAAGGACGCGATCGCGGCCCGCTGCTAAACGTAGTTCTAGCCATCTTGTCGAGACCGTGAAAATAGCACATGAACTTGTCGCCACGTCTGCGTTTTCGTCGCTATCTGTCTCGGATACACGTGCCACCTCCATCCTCGCAGGTGTAGCTGCGACAAGCGACGGCTGGTGAGGCCACGGGGCTGGAGGTGCATTGCCCAACGTAATACATCTTGTC
>NW_008580159.1:232401-240980 GCF_000520115.1 Aphanomyces invadans
CTAGCGGTCCCAAAGGCCGCGAGCCAGCGCCCCAGCCGCTCGTTAAGCCACGACGTACGTCGTCCACACCACACCAACGACGCGCGAGATGGTTGACGCTTGCTTAGGACGCTGTCGATCCTGATGCGGTGGAAGTGAGGTACCTCGATTGCATGCGACTCGAGTTTGCTGACGCGATCTGTGGTGGCAGAGTGCTAACGAGCCAAACCAGACTCGCACGACCTCGCTTGAAGTAGGCACACATGCCCCCATGCATGTTGACCACTGGCCCGCGTTAGCATGGGGTGGAAGCCGACCAAGGTGACGGCAGTCGACGATGCCATCGCCAGGCACAACGCGGCCACATGTATTCAGCAGTGGTACCGCTGCCGCCGCAGCGTTCCGTTTCACAGGCTCACGGTATCGCATTGCCACGCCGTTGCCGCCGCCTCAACATGGACTTGCCTGCTTCGATGTAGCTCACTTTGCTCGGCCTCATCAAACAGCTCGATCGCGACCTGGTGTTGTTTTGGAAGCTCCTGCACGAAGGGTTGACTGTGTTCAAGTACAATTACACGGGCAAGGTGAAGTCGAGGCGCATCCTGTGCTTCAGCCCAGGTACATGGTGTCGAGTCGGCACAGAGTCACAAGCGCTGCACAGACTGCGAGCGGTTAGTCGTGGGCAAGCCGATGACGAGCAGCGTGCGCTACCTCTTCCGCGCGTCCACGCGGCTCCTCCCGACAGAAAAGGGCTTGTACTTGGCCGACATTGCCGAGGTGCGACCGGGGCTAGCCACGTACTCCTTCAGTCAATCGCCATTGC
This sequence comes from Aphanomyces invadans, assembly GCF_000520115.1. Taxonomy (NCBI): domain Eukaryota; phylum Oomycota; class Saprolegniomycetes; order Saprolegniales; family Verrucalvaceae; genus Aphanomyces; species Aphanomyces invadans. The sequence goes on from NW_008580159.1 coordinate 233,204, forward strand.
TTCCGATCGCCGACAAGGTGGGCCCATTTGCGTGGCTGGCACCAATTGTCCGACTCACTGCGTCTTGTCAGTGCTTTTCCATCATCGGGTCGGAGCGCACGCTGAGTTTAGAAATGCCATCCCGCAATGCTCGAGATCAAGCCGTGAGTCGATTTCGCGTTCTCGTGGATGTGCTCCAAGGGCCGGAATGTATCGTACGGCACATCTTGTTTGGAGGTCCCCCATGTCAACATGCCGTCTGCCATCGTAGCTGGCATCGCGCGAATGGATGACGCCGACCGTCGCAGGGAAGCCCCTGCCGCCGTCCAAAATTGAAAACGTCTACGCGAGCTTGCTCGCCGGGTACGGCGCCACTTGTCTGCATATCCAAGCAGCAAGGCGTGCCCTTCTTCATCCCCCGTCGTTGCATCGATAGAGTGCACGTCCTCCGGCACTCCAACAAGGTCCGTGCGGTGGACCACATCCTTTGGGTGGACCTGACGACGCAAACGCTCCATTGCGGGACCACCAAACGTACGTAGCCAATTGTCCGTCGAGTCGCGACTTCATGGCCATCATCCAAATGCGTTGTCACTTTCTTGTCATCCCATCATGGTAGAACCGCCGTTGGCCAGAGGCGTAGCCCTCACCGACATCACGGAGATTCGTAAAGGCGTCAATAGCCACGGGTTTTCTATCGCCGCCGAGCCGCCCATCGCCGAGGTACGTCTTTGTTTGCGTAGTGTGCGTGACGTGCTCGAGCTCCCGCACAGCAGCTCGAGGCCTCTATGGCTCACGCAGCCGCGACATCGCTCACGGCTACTGTGCCGTAGTGCTTTTCAGTCATCGGAAGCGAACGGACGCTAGACTGCCAAGTCCATAGTGTATCCGTGCGAGATACCATTTGCTTGGCGCTGCAATATATGCTCATCGACTGCGCCACCGCGACTCCCCACGTCCAGCTCCAACGACAAGTACGTCTCCGCCGCCAACTCGGATCATGCGCTTGTGTTGACGTGTTGGAAAAGGCACAGTATGCCCGGCAGCCGCCGACTGCGCTCGGCTACAGCCTTGCGCTGCAGCTGTGATGCTGCTCTATTTTTGCACGAGGCCTTCAAACAAATCAAACGGCGGCGATTGTGTGGCTGTCGATGGTTGTCGTGTCGAGGTTGGTCCCCACGGAGACGACTTTGGTTTGTGGTCGTGTACGTTCAGCTTGAGGTTTGTGCGGCGCAGCACTTGGCCGTTGGCACACAGGTCCTACGGCAGTCGGTCGTGGATGAGAACACATGGCTTGCATCGAGCCGGACGATGCATGCACATCAAACGCCCCTGGCGCCCGGCGGATCTGCACACGATAGAGTTGGAGAGATAGAAGCCCAACGTACTGTCAGGTCCGTCAGGTGCTCGGGTGCACGCATTAACGTTGCGAGCAACTTGTTCTTCCCAAGATCGGCGAGGCGGGCAACCGTCGACGTCGGGCAGACTGCTTGGGGCAGCGTTTTGGTCGAAGCAACCCAGTCGCAGAAAAGCTCGTCAAACATGAGAAAGCAAAACGCAAAGAGCCGAAACAAGCTCGCGTCGTCTTCGAGGATTTGCCAGTACAGAGTGTCGCGGACGGGGTACTGGCCCTGTACTCACGGTCATGGAGATGAGCACGTTCAAAGGAAGATGGCAACGACTATGTCGGCAGGAAAGGATCGAAAATTGCACGTACACGAGAACCATCGGCTTCAACGATGTGGAAGATCTCGATGACGACGCGCGTGACGGCGACGGCCGCCTTGACGAACGGATACCCGCCCACTCGACGATTCATCATTCGAGCTTCGCCGGGGTAGTTTTCCACAAAGAACACTAGAACATGCATGATATAGCGACGTGTAATGTCAAAGAAGGAGGGGACGTCATGTACCGAGACATTCGAGACCCAGCTCGCCGGTCGCCCGAACGTCGTCGGCCGGGTTGTCGGTCGTGAACCCAATCGTGCGCCACCCAGGTCCTTTTCGCTGAAATGACACCGCCTGGTTGTTGTTGGCATGGTTGCCATGCATACTGTCCCAGTATCGCTCCAAGAGGCTCACGTGCTAGAACAAAGTGATGTCAGGTTTGCAATGCATACGGTGGAATAGTTCACGTTCGGGTTCTCGAACGTACGTAGGGACACTCGACGAGGCGCACGAGGAACTTGGTCTGCATCTTGAAAAGAAGGATGAGTTCATAGTCGTTCGGTCGGCGTCCGAGCTCTGCCGATTCCCGCGCAGGATTGTACGTCGACGTCTGGTTGCCCATGCTGGTGCCGCGCGATCCTGGACGTCGCGACCTTTTACGAAGATGCGTTCGTTCGAATGTTCAGTTCGTATTTTCATTGGCTGTAATTCAAAGATATACAGCCAATCAAGTATTTCTAGACCGCGAAATCTTGTCATCAAAATTGACATCGAGGTACTTAATCGATTGCCCAATCCTGACACAACCGTCCATGCGAGTCCACGGGAGATATGAAGTGCACCTCGCAGAGATCTTGGAGCATAGGAAGCGCGGGCGTATGCTGCATGGGAAGGCCAACGCGTTTTTGCAGCAAAAGGTTGGCATTTCGAGACAAACGTTTGCAAAGATTTGGCGGGGAGGGGCACTCGTCATGTGTCGTTGAATTTGTGTCGATTTTCCAAATGGTGTTTAAATTTCGTATAAAGACAAGCGATGGATTTTGCCATTACAAAATGTCCACGTGACATTTTCACATACCACGCCGATGCGACGATACATAGATCCGATCCTTCATACCAGGACAAATCACCCATCGTCGTATATGTTGTTAGCACATTCAAGAACACTTGTGGTATTGTCAGTATGGACTGGGCTCTTGGAGAATCATACCCTTCCAAAGATGTTATTCTCGGGGGAATTTTTATCTGACATTTTTCTCGATTTTCTGAAGATTTCAATGTGCGCATACATTATTTTTTCACGCGCTGAACGAGAACGACACTGATCGATTCGACGCCCCCGCTTCGACTTGGCTGAACAGAGCGAGCACGGCTGCAAACTCACGGTTCGGCTCGAACACCACCTGAGCTAGCTATGCTCGTGGAGCTACCACGTCCAGTGGCGACAAAGAGTCGCTATAGATCGACCACTCGCGACGCCATCGCCATGAATCGCCTTGACTGGCCGTACACACTAGATCGTGGCGATTGAACAATATGCAGCAACACGAAGGCTGAGACCTCTTGCCGTCGCAGCACCTCCGTTGGCAGGCTCCTGTTGCGAGAAGGTGTGCCGCGGGCTTACAATGTCGTCGCCGTGTCTGCTTTCAGCGAGGTGGCCACGTGGACAAGTATCGCCGACTCCATCCTGACACGCAACGATGATGTCATCGGAATTTTCCAACTCCAATTGGGGAATGCTACACGAGCTTTGAATGACTAAGAGGCGTGTGGGATTTGTTCGATGTCAATATTTCTCTCTATGACGATCGCGGACGCAATCGCCAGGCTCGAAAACTCGTCAAAGTCGATCGCTCGACGTCGCGTTGACGTTACAACCCGACGACATAGGCTCCACAATGCACGCACCGCACCCATTTCCAAACGTTCCACTTCGGTTAGGGCCCTGGGCCGATTAGACTGTACGAACTGACAGACTTCGTCGAACATTGCAGCATTGGTACCCCGCACATTGGTCGCCATGTGAGTTTCAATTGTGAACCAAAGGTCGCAGTAAAATTGAGAGGTTTTCAACCTACATGACCTCTGCACAACAAATATTTATTGTATATATTAAATTAAATAGGGAATAACTTTACGCAGTAATTTTTCCCGAGATTCATGAGGATTTTCAACATTACTCAATAGGTTCTATCTAGTCTACCATGTCGTTTTCGCAGTTAATGTATTTAAAAAGGACAAATCGATTGCAAAAATCCGCGTTTCAAAAGGACAAGTGTGTCGACCAATAGAGTCCCCAGACCCCTCGATCGCCCACTGTAAACCCACGTTGACTGCTGGTTTGGCCACTTTGAACGGGCAGTTGTGTAGTACTTACTACTAGTACACCTTAACCCCAAAATATATTTTCGCAATTTTCACCAAAAGTTGCAACATTTCAGAATTGGAAACGATGCACGGACCGGTACATGTCGTCGACGAATCCAGCCGTGAAGTGCACTCAATGAGGAACGAAGATGAAGCGTATAGCCTCCTCATGTACGACTCAGCAAACGTGTCGTCTGGTGTTCAAGTCCTTTACACCCTCAACCTTCCCCTCGCAGTGGTGAACAACATCATCAACTTCGTTGGCATTTGGAATCGATGTGTTGGGGAAATGGCTGAAAGCGTCAGCGGTCGTGCAGATCTAGATGCGGAAATCTTTCGATTTTCGGTTCCTGTCGATCCCGCCGAAGATAGCGTCGTAAAGTTTGGTCCACCGGCTGAACTTGTGTTTGAATGTGTGTCTCATGACCAAGGGTGGGCTACCGAGACTCCTGAATTGAACCATACGTATCAGGGATGCCACAGCTGGATCGAGTACGACGTTCAAGACGTACATGGTGTCACAGTTGTGCCCCGACGCGATGTTTGTCGAAACCTTCGAGCGTCAAGCACATTTCGCCGTCACATGCTCATTGTACGCGATCATGAAGTGCTCAGCAATGTCCTTCCCGGATATAGCATCGTCGTGTACATGAGAGCTCAGTACGGTGGCTGGGCGAACTATGTTGATTTCTGCCGCGTCGCTCTTCACCGAGTTGTGATTGTTCGTGAGGAAGTGAATCGACAAGAACTTCAAATGTGGTTCCATGCCGCCGAGTCCAAGCCCGCGCTGCCGAATCAAGATGTTCCATGCCCTCTGGTTGTACCAGTCCAACAGGACATGATCGCGCATTTCCTTACGACCCCTTTCCTGACCTATCGAGATTTTTGTACAATCATCTAGCTTGCTAGCTGACCCGACAACATGAGCTTACTATTTTGAATCAAGTCGTCGCAACCACGTGTAAACGCAGTCGGGTGACGTCGAAATTAGCAACCTAAACACTGTAAAGATCACGGCTACGCCTTTGAAAGAAACAGAGTCCCGATAAGAGCACTGGAAGCCATCTTCCGTGGCGTCCATGCTCCGCGTCGGTCGGTTTGAAAAACTATATATAACTCGTGCAGACATCGATCATTCAACGGCAGCTGCCATCGTGAAGTCTCAACAGTTACATACAACCCGCTCCACGAATTCCCCCCACAGGGTCCTTCGACCACCGCTACCAATTGCCCCAATTCACTGAAGTAGTCCTCTTGACTAGTACTTCATGAAGCGCCGGGGGACGGAGCGGTCCGAACTGTGGATTGTGGACGCAGTGACCAAGGTTGCTAATGAGTTCTCTGCTGCGACTGTCGATTCCGTCTGCAGCGCCATGTATTCGCCTGCGGATATTGCCATTTTTGCATGGTGGCTTCACCGGCGAGGTGTGGCGACGTCGTGCATTCAACGCATTCTCGATGGGGCTGGAATCTGCGCAGCATACGTTCAAGAAACCCACGACATTTTGGATGGATACGCACCGATGGATGAAGTTTACTTGCGACTTCGCGTGCCCAAGGCTGTCCAGTCGTCGGCACTCACAACGCATCCATGTCCTGCTTCCCTCACGTTCGAGTGTGTCTCAAGAGACCAAGGCGGAGTCGCGGACGCGCGTCAGTCGCCACTGCGTTGCCACAGATGGCTTGAGTTTGAAATCCTTGATACCGACCAACATGTGGTACTGCCACGTCAAGACGTCTGTCGAATGTTCCGTTCGTGCAGGGACTACCGCTGCCACGTGCTCACGATAGAGGACAATCAAGTCTTGACGAATCTTCATCCAGGCCACGAAGTGGTTCTTCATGTGCGCGCTGACAGTAAAGGCTCGAGCAACTACGTCAAGTTTGCGAGCATATCGTTGCGCTTCGCCGCGACGTTGACGTTGTTTGCTGGAGAGGAGAACGGGGAGGCCCATTTCCCTAAGCATGTTCCTTTGGCACCACTACGTGAAACTCTTTCAACATCACTTGAAGCACCTACAGCAAGCAAGGCGCTCACGCTTCTTGATTTGGACAATGAAGCAGCGATCTCAGGCAGCATTGACATCACTTCTGTCCAAGTGGGTTTGAAAGACAACTGGGAATCGGTGGAGGTCCCACTGAAGCCACCACCGGCCGCTGCCATGACCGAGGAATGGGTAGACTTGGCGCCATCGAGACCAGCGCAGCCAAAAGACCGCTGTGTCGCTGCTGCTGCTGCTGATTCACCCACACCATGCGAAGACGCACGTCTGGCGCCGAATCAAACCAAGCACCCCGACGAAAAATGCACCGTCAGCTAGAACGTAAACATTCCGGAGAGAGGACAATTCAAACGTGTGATTTTTGAAATCGTTTGTGATTGGGTCAAGTGAAGAATGTTGGTGTTCTCGTTTCAACTGCTCCCAAAGGACAAACGGATGCTGCTCCATCACCCCCACCACATCCTGCGACCGCCACGGTCGCCACCGACGTTTGACGACCCTCTTAGCCTCCCAGTGTGGCTCGTCGACAACATCATCCACGAAGCAACGGAGTTGCCAAGCCCTGCTGCCACCAATCCAATGACGTACGTTGACACAGATGTCGCCGACGTGCTGTCAATCCTCGGCCGAGCCAGTGGTGCCCCCGCCGCGATCGTGAGTTACATTGCATACCTGGGAGATGTATGCTCGGCGTATTTTGTCGACACCCATGATGCCGTCGTCGGCAACGCACCGCTTGACCGAGAATACCTTCGCTTGATAATCCCTGCTATGACGGTCACGAATCTGGAAGTGTTTTCGTCGATGCTTGTCCTGGAATGTGTATCCCACGACCAAGGGTGGGCATCTGACCAAACAGACAACCAAACGTATAGGAACTGTTGGAGTTGGGTTGAATTTGAGGTCGTCGATGCAACGAATGCGGCCGTATTGGTCCCGCGCCAAGTAATGTGTCGCAACTTGCGTGCCTCCAAAACATATCGCCGGCATCGGATGCAAATTACGGACAAATCGATACTGCGCCACCTGCAGCCCGGATGTCAAGTCGTTCTGTACCTTCGAGCCCGGTACAACGCTTGGTCGAATCACGCGCGATACGCCAGCATTTCTCTCATCCAGTGGTGGGGCGCGCGCCAAGATTGACGAAGAACCGTTATTCATGCAAGCCAACACTCGATGCCAACGCCGTGATATGAATACAGTCGCAATTGAATGGGTTTTGTCAAAGTAGGGGTCAATTTGCAACGCCGCAACTTGCGTTCAATGAACAACTCTGCCGCATCACAACATTCAAAGATACATAGGAAGGGCAGAGCTTCGTTGCGGTTCTCGTGCCACGTCGCCATCTCGTTGTGATGCCAATATTGCACGACGCCGTCAATCGAAAGCGCACACGATGGTAATAGGTGTAGATGGAGTGGGTGGGTGGGCAGCAAGCCGAGTATAATCCAGCGCTGGACGGTGGCTCGTAGGTGGCGCTGGTTCCGATAGGCGGTCATTCAAGCAATGGAGCATGACGAAGTCAGCATCTCCGGCTAGGGACATCAGCTCCCATTTGCTCCACAAAAGAGTCGATTGCCAAACCACGAAACTCTCCAAATATGATGGCTACCACGTCAACAACCAACCGATATCATGATCTACATCTTGTATTTTGTTTAACCTGTTGAGACAACTAACATGAGGTGACGAGGCGCGATGCGTTGGCAATGCTGAAGTCAGCGTCGTCATCAAGCAAGTTGCGAGATGACCGTCGAC
>NW_008580159.1:253909-254779 GCF_000520115.1 Aphanomyces invadans
AACATGAGGTGACGAGGCGCGATGCGTTGGCAATGCTGAAGTCAGCGTCGTCATCAAGCAAGTTGCGAGATGACCGTCGACACTTGCGCGCCTTGAGTCAATTACGCATGAGTAAAGTGAATGTAAACCAAGCCAACGGCCGACCCGACCATCAGCCCCGAGATCAAAAAGAATCCCGTAAAGCTGCTCGCAATCGCTCGTTCGCTGCTGTCGACGCTTTCGTTGACAAATTGAATCGTGAGAGTGCCAATGTACCCATTTGAGAGCCCCAAGAGCACCACAAACATGACAGACCACGCGTCGTGGGTAAACCACACTTGACGGACGGTCATCACGATGCATGGGATCAAGAGCATGCGAAGGAACACAGGCTTCCAAATCGAGTCTTTTGTCAAACCACAGCGCCATGGCACCAAGAGCCGGCCGACGCAGTCCACGACCGAGAACACCGTTAGCAGGATCTGCGGCCACCACCCCGACGCCTGCAGATCGGGACAGTTGAAGCTTTTCATCTCCGTTATAAGTGGAGGCCATAGGCATAGTGTGGTAAAGTACATCAGCATGACCAGGAGTTGCTGGCGAAAGCTCTTTCGCAAGATTGTCCACCTGTTCGGCTCTGAAAGGCCACTTGGTGGGGCGCGGTAGCATGTAGCGTCGCATTCGCCTTGACGAGTTAGCCGCATGAGAACGAAATACGCGGCAACGCATACGCAGATCGTGACGGCGCCGGTGTAAAAGTACAGCGCGCTGGACGCCACAACAGCATCGATGGGAAAAGCCAGCTTGGTCAACACGCGATAGGTGCTTCCAATCAACCCGCTGAGACCAACGCCAAATTGAAGGGCTTCGAGGGCATGAGCCGGGTACGTG
>NW_008580159.1:263121-264457 GCF_000520115.1 Aphanomyces invadans
CTGCGATGATGGACTCCCTGGCCTTGATGATGTGATCGACCCATTTCATTCTCTTTCGGTCGTAGACACAACACGTATCTCCAAGAGCAACAAGGCGTAAGGGAGGTGACCCGTTGCATAAACTTTGGTATGGCGTTGAGGGCATTCCAAGTCAAAATTTGTATTAATAACAGGCTCTCAAATCAGCTAACTGTAAACACAGAGGTCTCATTGACAATGTTTGGCCAATCATGGACTGAGAATATGTATGATCCAATCAGAGATCACAAAAGTACTCTAAAGCATATTTGGCCAATCATGGGCTAGGAAGCTATTTTGCTTGAGATGTTGTGGGTGATATCAACTGACCTCAACAAGAATTTGTCACGGAGGCGGCGTTGCTCCACGGTGCAAAAGGCCTCAACGTCCTCACTGTTGAGCGCAAGGAGGATTAGCAAAGCCGACGTCGATTGAACGACGAAATGGTGGTTTGGTATGCTCTTGTAACACTTGAATACTTCACCCTCGCTCGATGTGCGCGGTCGTCGTTGTTTCACTTGTACGATGTTCCTGATGATGAGAATGTGTTCGACCTCAAGTCAAGGAAGCGAGCGCCAATCGCGACAGATATTGAGTTCAATGGATGCGCAGTTCAGTCCAAGGTGATGCGGCAGGTGTAGCATCTCACATGCGTGGATTGGTGTTTACCATGCGAATTCCAATGACTTCGACCAAGTCGGTTGACCGGTCAATCCAGTATGGCCCCAACACCAAAACTTTGCCATGATCCTATCGTGCACATCACTCGACAGGAAGCTACGGCGGTTTCCATAAGCTCACTCACACAATTTGTGCCCGCTCCGAAAGACTGTTCGATTTAACACATAAATATGCGCGCTACGTTTACAATTTCGTACGGTCCCACTGAGGGATTAATATTTACATATACCGTACATATAGGTGGCATACGACATGTATCCGACAAATTTCCGGAAGGGTATTGGAGAACCGACATGCCATTGAGATATGATTGGACGAAATGTCTTTGAACCGTTTTGATTGGGCGATCAATTTGTCGTTTGGCAACATAACAATTAACATATCACATATCATGAATGTGATTGGTGGAAATGGGAAGGACTAACAAGTTTGCTAAATCTCATTGGTAGAAATGCAAAGGATTAACTGTTCGTTGAAATGCACTAATCCTCTGCCAAGTCCGCCGATCCATCGGACACCCCAAGCTCCGGCGACTGGACCCATTCCTGATGCTGGACGAGTTCCACGTGGCGCTACCGGGGGGAATTCCCCGACCACCCCCACCTCGGGTTCGAAACGATCACGTACTTGCTTCCGC
>NW_008580159.1:264557-265462 GCF_000520115.1 Aphanomyces invadans
CACGATGCGCCGGGGGTACGACGACATGTCGGTCGACCCCAACGAGACAACGAGGCCCAACGCGACGAAATTCGCCACGAGGAAGACGCACGTGATGTAAAACTCGATATTGAAATCGGGGAAAAGCATCGTCCAGTAGTCCACCGGCTGCGTTAGAGCCGAGAAGGGAAAGAGGTACCCAATTCCGATCAACGCAAAAAGGACGTTGAGTTTCGTCCTGTGCTTCGACCTTTCGGTACTCGTGGCGTCACGCGACAAGACCTCCATAAGCGAGGGACCTGTGGGATTGAAAACCAAGACCTCGCCACGACAACCGACCGAAAGTCCCATGCGACGTGCCAGCTTGAGAAAATCTCGCTCGAGTCGTTCTCGCAAGGATTTTGAAGTTTGTATACATCAAGTGCACCCATGACCTCGAGTGTACTACGTTCATGACGGTGGGACCAAGTCTGGCATCGGTCCACTGATTGGCCAACCGAAATTGAAAATATGCAGCTTTCGACCGTGACCAGGGCTAGGTTTAACACTGGAACCACTGAATTGCAAAAGTTGTGACAGTCCGAGGATATACATCAACATCGTTTGGCTTGGCAATTAGGTGCAGCTAGCAAAAGGTTTGTTGGCCATCGAAGTAGTAATCGGCCATATTAGCCTGAGTGAACCATACCCCGTCCGCGAGTAGCTCATTGTGTGTGAGGGGTGAAGAATTAGCATGGAGTCCCCATCGGGAGAGTGCGACACCCCATGTATACAGAAGCTGTGTGATGCCCATGCTTCTATATTCAACAAGTATAACGTAACGAGCCAATTTATGGGCATGTGCCAATTTATGGGCAGGTTGTGATAGCCAATCAAATTTCAGTAGCAAATTCTCTTGAATTAAATACCTGTAACATTTTGTGTCA